>NC_133576.1:91245995-91423495 GCF_964106895.1 Numenius arquata | reverse complement strand
TCTTTTCTGAAACATTGCCACAGAAGGTAAACAGTTCAGAAAGAACTTGCAGCACCAGTTCACTGTGTTCCTTAATCAAATTCTCATTAAAGACCAACATACTATATAAGTTGCCATCCATAATGTCATCTAGCTCATAAATTTCTCTCTCGGACACTACTGTAAGGACATCTGTAAAGTCTGTTACAGACTGTTTAAGGTAGACATTAAGAATTTGCATCCACAGCTACAGTCTTTACGTCCAACTAAAGATTAACTAGCTGGAAAAAGCAATTGTTTTGAAAGTAAATTTTGTTTGATGATAATGTCAGTGAATTAGCACAGTCATTGTTTTATCTAATATCAGAACTAGCAACCTTAAATACCATGTGAAGTTAAATAACAAATGAAGGGAGCCTAACAGTAAAAGTGTTTTTTGGATCAATATGCTTATGGAAAAAGGTGTACTCATGATGAAAAACAGAAGACTTGTCAAAAGTAATAAAAATAACTGCATCTGATTTACATAATGGGATGTTTTTAGAAAAAACGGTACCTGAAGATCACACCGGATTATTTGGGTAGACCTACACTTTTCCTTTCATAATTATCAGGAATGAGGTAACAGGACAGTAAAATTACAATGCAGAAAGATAATATGGGAAAAAAAAAAATACCAAAAACCACCTTAATATTGCTTACTGCAATGGAACTCCTCTCACCCCACCACACCCCGTATAGCCCCAGGGCCAAAATGAAAAGATTTTTGGAATCTTCACATGTTCACTCCAGCTACTTTAAATTAAGGATGACTGAAAACTAAGATGTTCACATACACTTTGGATACTTATTACCATGACTAGAAAAAAAAGCATTTGTTATTGGGTACTGATCCACACTTAGGCTGTAACAGATAGGACCTTGATCCTGTTCCCTTACTACTGGTAGCTGCACTCTAATTTAAAATACAAAGCCAGCCTAGGTCTTCTAGGTCTGCCATTCCCAATTATGGGTTGTTATATTGGATGCTAACCAATATAATAGACCCATTGCATTTGTTGTCTTTTTTTCCTTCTCTATAATTCTTCAATCCTTGTAACCCAGTGCTGATAGCAGAAGAAATTGTGGAGCTTCTGCCACCATTGTCCAACACTTGTTGGTGATAGAGTTCTCCTAGTTATCATGGATCAGAGCAGGTGGGTGACCTGAGTACCTGATACAGAAAATGTAAAGAATAGCTGCATCATAAACTCCCATCTCCTGGTGATCAAAGTTGCTACCAACCTTCAGGCCTACAGGCAGATATTGTAGGTGCCATTGACTAGCTGTTACTGTACCTACTAGTACTGCCTAGATATCTATTGAATACAGGTAGCATCGGCTATATTAATGCACTGACATTTATCATTAAACAAACACATAGAAAGATACTGATTAGAAACACCCTAAGACAACATTACCGTCTAAGAATTTGGCACATAAATCCTCAGTTAATGAAGGTCTGATCTCATCATGATTTTCTCCTCTGATTTTTGTCAGCTATGTGCACTTCCCAGAGTTCCATCTTCTTTCTCAGCTTTAATTCCATACGGATTAAAATAAACTCTATTATGTACATTCAGACAGCATTCCAGTATGTGGAAATTAATTATTTTGGAGTGGGATAAGGACTAAGTGCAAGTAACTAACTTTTTTAAACCAAGATACAAACTTTTAATAGAATCATAGAATCATAGAATCATCTGGGCCGGAAGGGACCTTCAAAAGTCATCTAGTCCGACCTCCCCACACAGTCAGCAGGGACACCCCCAACTAGACCAGGTTGCCCAGGGCCTCGTCGAGCCTTACCTTGAATGTCTCCAGGGAAGGGGCCTCAACCACCTCCCTGGGCAACCTATTCCAGTGCTCCACCACCCTCATGGTAAAGAACTTATTCCTAATGTCTAATCTAAATCTGCTTTTCTCCAGTTTAAAGCCATTACCACTTGTTCTGTCATTGCTGGCCTTTGTAAACAGACTGTCTTCAGCCTTCCTGTAGGCCCCCCTCAGGTACTGGAAGGCCGCTATTAGGTCTCCCCGGAGCCTCCTCTTCTCCAGGCTGAACAACCCCAGCTCCCTCAGCCTGTCCTCGTAGCAGAGGTTCTCCAACCCCCTGATCATTTTTGTGGCCCTTCTCTGGACCCGCTCCATCAGGTCCATGTCCTTATTATATTGAGGGCTCCAGACCTGCACACACAGTACTCCAGGTGAGGTCTCACCAGAGCAGTGTAAAGTGGCAGAATCACTTCTCTGGATCTGCTGGCAACGCATCTCTTGATGCAGCCCAGGATGCGATTGGCCTTCTGGGCTGCAAGTGCACACTGCCTGCTCATGTCCAGCTTTTCATCCATCAGCACCCCCAAGTTCCTTTCCTCAAGGCTGCTTTCTAATACCTCATCCCCCAGTCTGTATTTATACTGAGGATTGTTCCGGCCCAGGTGCATAACTCTGCACTTGCTCTTGTTGAACCTCATGAGGTTTACTTGAGCCCACCTCTCCAGCCTGTCCAGGTCCCTCTGGATGACATCTCGTCCCTCTGGTGTATCGACCAGACCACACAACTTGGTGTCATCCGCAAACTTGCTGATGGTGGACTCCATCCCTCTGTCTATATCGTTGATAAAAATGTTGAACAGTACCGGTCCCAGCACAGACCCTTGATGGACACCACTTGTCACTGCTCTCCATCTGGACTTAAAGCCATTGAGTACTACCCTCTGGATGCGACCATCCAGCCAATTCCTCATCCACTGAACCGTCCACCCATCAAATCCGTGTCTCTCCAGTCTGGCGAGCAGGATGTCATGGGGGACCATGTCAAAGGCCTTACAGAAGTCCAGATAGATCACATCCATAGGTCGTCTCTTATCTAGTGACATAGTCACTCCATCTTCATCTCCATCCACTCCATCATAGAAGGCCACTAGGTTAGTCAGGCAGGACCTGCCCCTAGGAAAGCCATGTTGGCTGTCCTGAATCATCCCCCTGTCCTCCATGTGCCCAAGCATGGCATCCAGAAGGATCTGCTCCATGATCTTCCCAGGCACAGAGGTGAGGCTGACAGGTTGGTAGTTCCCAGGGTCCTTCTTTCTACCCTTTTTAAAAATGGGTGTGAAGACTGGGGTGTAATGTGTAATGTGTAAATGTAATGCGTGTAATTACTCAAAGTCTTTTTTTTCAGGTTTTTTGAGTAAATTGTTTTGCATATGACTACAGAAACATATAAGTGGGGGAAAAAAACTCATGGATTTTACATCATTTATTTGCCTAATGGGGAAAAAATACATCATAATAATATGTAGTAAAAAAAATTTATAATTTCATAGAGTCCTAGAATCATAGTACCATTTAGGTTGGAAAAGACCTTTTAGATCATTGAGTCCAACCATAAACCTAACACTGCCACAACCAAGTCCACCAATTATTCATTGCTTTCAGTGTCAGTATTATTATAGTAAGTAGTATGTAATTCTTAGTTGTTATTCTTCATATAATGACATTTCTTAAATTCATAAATTAATTTGCTGTTATCTATTCTAAAAGAACAACTGAAAACCCTTGAAAATGTCAACAATGTTATTTTGTCTTTCTTGCTTCTTTAAGCTTAATTTGCATCTAGAAACATGTGGTCCTTTAACATAGAGACTGAAATTACTAGCTTTCTTTAAATAATGAAGTTGCTTATTATGGTTTATAGCTAATAACCAAAGGTCTATATACTTGGTGTAGCAGAGAGCTCATACAAGGCTGTTTATCTAAGAGTAACATCAATAGTGTTGATGTGATGTGGTGTACTTATCAAAATATTAATCAGTTTGGAGAACCTGAACTACCATGTACTTACTTTTGTGCACTTCTGAGAGTAAATGTCATATCAAAATTTATTTGGGATATGAAAAAAAAAAAAAAAAGCACCATTCCTCTGGTTTTGGTTAAAAAGTTTTAAATGATGACACTTAAATACCTTTTAAAAAGCAAACCCACAACAATAAAAGCTCTAGTGATAAAGGTAAGGGAAAAAAAGGTAGACAAAGAACGTTTTTACATGCCTACATATCAGGTTACTGTTTTCTGGTAGCTGAAAAAAAAAGAATACATACCTTCACTTAAATCTAAAACATAACATTTTATTTTGATTTTGCTATTGTAATTTCAAAAAAAGTGAAAGAAAAAGTGGTGCTAAAAATGTGTGACATTTTCATGTCTCACAAAAGCTTCCCTGAATCTGAATTTCCATGCAAAAACCCTATGATTTAAATATTAACAAAAAATATACATTTGTCCAGTCTTACTAGGTAGAATGAACAGAATATGTAAGATACATGTACTTGAATGTAGTGTTCATTGATGGTGGTGAAGAAGAATAAGTCTTTGATGTAGCAGAACAAAATGATTTACAGTTGGATATTGCCTGAGCAACTTTGGGAGATGAATAATGTGACATCTGCTCTTGGCAAAGGAGTCTCTGGTCTCTTCTGCCCTTCAATTCCACTTTGAATGCAAATTAAAAAGTGAAGTAAAGTCTTTACTGATGTCTCTTCCAAAAATATTAAATTAAATTCTGGCAGTCGAACGCCTTACAGAAATGATTGTCAAAGAGTTGTTATTGGCTTTATTTCTAAGTGTTGTTAAATTTTCATATTGGAAGTTTTCCAATGAAAGCAGATAAACCCCCAAAAAGGATAAAACCCAGAAGAGTCAATGACAAGGAGAAAAACTGTAGATTTTTTAAAATTATTACTATTGTTGTTATTTGTTACATGACTAAAAGGAAATGTCAAATAAAGGTCTCAGATCACTGGCTTCCTTTCTTAGAGACTGGGGACAGGGTTGGATTGTAAAATATGAAGAATTAGATTATTCGATGGCCAAAGGTAAAGACTGGTCTGAAATTAAAGATTTCAAAAGTCTAAATAGTGAACTGAGGTTTAGATTAAGGTAAATTAGGAACCCATTTGTAGGTTCTGATTAGACATCATGAATTCTGGACTAGCAACTAATGATAATGTTAGAAGTAAACTGGAGGTGATAAAAGAAGAGTTGGCTAACGCCAGCCTGACAGTGAATTACTAGCATGATTCAGGCAGGGGGAAAATAAAAAGGGTATTGCAATTCCAAGACGATACAGGGTTGAAAAAGTGAAAAAATCAAAAGCCAAAAAGAAAAGCAACCATGTGGGAATATCTCCTGCACAATCTTTATTTTGTTGATTACTGCTAGCATCATTTATATTCCATGCTGGAAAACTTTGTCATAACTATAAAGATAAACCATGATAATGAAATAAAGATGAAATCTCAGTAAGTGAAAAAATAGGGTTTCGGCAGATATTAAAAGATTTAGGTAAACTTTTTTTTTTTTTTTTTCCCCCTGAAAATATTATTTTTCTACCAGAATGTCTGACAGATCTTAGTTTAACATTGTCTCATGAATGGTAAAGGCAATTTGGAGCTGATTTTCAAGTAATGTCTCAGTGGATATGTCACTTCCCCCACATAGTGAGACTTACTACCTGCTCAAAGAATGTGAAGAGGGGAAAAGAGTACAGGTTTCCATAGTAACCTTTAGTAGTTCAAAGTGAAATTGCATAAAATGAAATCATTATCACTCAGCAACTAAGGAAGACAGCTCAGCTGATGAAGATGTCAAGTTGTAAATGACTACAGGTGAGTATCATTTTTTTTTCTACCTTTAGTATTACTATGCCTTTTTGGAAAAAAAGAAAAACCCACAAAGAAAAACCAAAATACAAACTCTACTGCTGTATTGTGTTTAACAATTTTGAAATCTGATTTTTAATTCAGAAACAGTGTAAGTACATCTTGTGACTTAGTGTTAGACAGAATACGTGTTGGTATCCATGGTAACCCAGGAGATCTTAAAGATCACATTGTTCATTTATTGGGAATATGAGCAGATTGTTTCCTGGTAGACTGCAAAATGTCCTGTTACTATATAGCAGGAAAACAAATTCAAAACGGCTAAGAGAGCTTTCATTTCACTTGTACTGCAATAAACATAGTTAGATAGATAGATTTTTGTTCACAACAGATAATGGTAGTATAAAATAAATTGAAAAGTCTTTTAAGTAATTAATTCCTGAAATGCTCCAGAAAGAACAAACTGACATATTGAATAAAAATACCTTCTCATAATCAATACAAGAAAGCAAATCCTTAAAAAAAACCACCCCAGTCTTTTTGAGAGCTTTTCTTCCCTTTTACTACCTGACTGAAACTAGACAATCACTACAATGCTGTTGATGCCTAAAGGGTTTTAGTCAGTTGCTCACCGTGGGTGAAAAATCTATCAGAGCAGACTGTAATTAAGTTATTCTTTATACAGATAATCTGATACAAAGAAATGTGAAAGAAACATATTTCAAGTATGTGGAGGAGGAGGGTTTTGCTGGTTTGGCCTTTTTGTTTTTCCCAGAATCAATATTTATTGAGAATGAAGAAAGAATTTTGTGTAGTTTTTTTTATATTGATATTTTACATTTTAAAGTCCTTCTATTAAAATATCCTTATGCAATTTACTGTACTTCTGTCAAAGACATAGAGCTCTTCTGTCACTAGAAACCTAAGAAAACATGATCATATACCTAGCGCCCATTTTCTAAACCCCTTTGGGCTACTCAGTGAATAACCTGAAAACTGAGAAAATAATACCAAGAAAAAAAAAAATACAGAGCAGGTATTGTTAGGCTGATTCTGCTGCAGCCTCTACTGGAATAGAAACTGGCATCCAACCTGTCTCTGAGGGAAATGCGGAGAGTTCCCAGTCCCTGTTCCACAGCCTGGATGAAGAGATGTATGCAGGGACTATGGATGCATGTATGTTTTGATAACCTCCAGCACTGTATGGTTAGGATTTCTAAGAACCCCTGACATTAAAATAGGAGATTTTCAGTCTGCTTTGCTTCTGATACCAGATCTGAACTAATTTCCAGTCATCATACCTGAAGAGGAAATGTCTTGTTCAGACATTCTTGCTCCTCATATAGAAGGAGGTTTTGACTGAGGCTTGGACAGTATCGTTAAATCAGGTGTTAGGATGGGTCTTCAGCTAGATGCAGTCTTGATATTTGCTAAACAGTCTCTAGGGTGGAAATTGTGGGATTATATAAATTTGATGCTATGTCCAAGTTAATGGAATGGTGCTCCAAGCTTCTTCAAACTGTTGTGTGCCATAGCATGGCATTGCACTGCAGTAGCATTGTTCCCACCCCGCATCACCTCAGGCTCAATGTCTCATTCATGCAATGACTTGACTTGCTTGGATTGAAACTGAAGATGAAAGCTGAAAAATAACATCTATGATGTTTTGCATAAACTTCCTGTAAAATGACTTTAGTAACAATGCATAGCTTTGGAATGACTGAAGGATGACTTTGACTGATATATGCACATTTTTGGGGTGTCACTGTGAACCTATATACCTTAGTTTTCTAAGTAGATTAATTCATATACGGAAAAATATATCTATTGATTCACACATCATTTGCTTTGGTTGGTATGTGAATTCAACAGAAGAGTAAAAAAAAAAAAAAGACTATCAATTCTGAAAAAAATTCTTCCTCTCAATCTTGGATCCTTGATATTTTCAGACCATCTTCTCTCTAAACTGTATTTCCTATCCACTCCAAATGATTCTTCCACAATCATTGGTCCTTGAAGGAATAGCCAAACCTCTGCTTTTGTTGATTTCTGCTACTTAAAACATATTTCTGCTCCATATAATTCTTAAAGTTCTCTCAAAAATGATCTAGTTGAATTCTCCATACACCATCATGATATTCAGAAAAAAAAGATAAGAAATGAATTCAAAAGATTTTTGAAAGAAACACAATTTATTCAAATTAAACACTTTGCATTTGAGAAAAAATTCAAATGCGACTTTGTAACAATTTCTAAAGAAAGAGTGCATAAGTATAGTTGGAGTAATTGGAGCCAAATAAGCATTTAACTTAGTCACTATTTTATATAAGAATCTTTATCAGAAATAATATTAAAGAAAAAAATAAGCCCAGGTAAATTCACCAGGAGAACTGAGGTTATGAAAACAATGTAAAATGAGAAGTGAAATTGTATATTGAGGTAAGTCATTAAAGATTTAAAAATATGCTAAAGGAAAAATCTGAATAAAAGTTAAAAGCCACCCATACAGTTCATTAACATTTGTTTCTGTTACTAAATCTTCAATGCCTTTTGTTACATGGCTTTAGGTACTTAGTTGCTCTCCTCAAATACAGCTCTTAAAATTTTAACTCGGACATGGCAGTACCTGAATGATAAGTCCATGGTCCTTATCATTCAGCACTGATTCCCCTGTGTTTCTGTGTATTTCTTATTATTTTATAACTTCCCCTTCTGCTCTCTTAAAGTTATCAGTCACCATAATTCTTTTGCTGCAGTCACTGCTCCTTTTTCTCCCACAAATATCTGTTTCTGTTGCCCCTCTGAGAAGAGTATATGTTTCATTCTTTCCTTGAACTCTTCAAGGCCTGCTTTTTCACTGGTGCCTTATATTGCCTTAAAGCCACTCAGATGAAAAATAAAATCACATTTCTTGCAAGAACACAGGCAACACAGATAGCTAGCCTTACTTCTTAATGTGTTTTATTTACAGTTTATTTTTTTCTCAGTAGCCTTTACTTACCCTGAGCAACTAGTGCAACTAATAACCACAGGAATGGAAACAAATCATTATCTGTAATGTGGAATAATTTCTGCAGATGATGTCTCATTCACACTGAAAACAAGATTAGTCTCACCCATCTTTACACATCCATATCTAAGCTAATGAACTTTGAATTCCTTTAACTGGAAAGAGAGTGAGCCTCACAAAAGTATAATTCAAATAATTTATTTGAAATATCCTTTAGATGGCCACATGTACTTATAACTAATATATAATAATAATTCAGATATAGACATCTATGACTTGATTCCTTTGCCCACACTTAGACAGCTTTCAGATGTCCTAAGTTTTCCTGCATGACTTAACATGGTCTTCTTGAGAGACATATGTCTCCATAGGTCCTCTGTGGTATCTACTAGTCCTCTGAGGATGTTTCTTAAGCCTTAGAATGTCTCAGATGATTGTAACTGATTTTAAATTTAGGATATATAAATTTTAATGTCAGTGTGTGAGATAGGGACCAAATTTAGTTGTCCAAACAGAAGCACTGAGTCTTAAATAAATTAAGGTTTATGATATCCTGCTTTGCTTCTAGCTGCCACTCTAGGAAGGCACAGGTCCTTATTACATTCTTTGTAATAGCTTTCAGCACAATGCAGATGTTTTAGCTATCTTTAAGTCTTCTTAAATAAAACTCGGTGCATCTGTATAGGAAACTAAAGAGATCTCCAGGTGTGGAAGCTACCATTATTTCTAACAAAGAAGTAGGATTTGTTTCTGTTGCCTAAATGGTGATGACTAACAGTCTTGAAATTCCCCAGGTTACCCTAGTTCATCTCCAGTTGTCACCCTGGAACAACATACATCTCCCTTATGTCCTGAGTAGTACCTGACAGCCCCAAGTATGTCTCTTTGCCATTTGAGGACAACTCAATAACATACTTACGTAAAATTTCACTCCTAGTCAATACTTTCAGCGTAGTCAAGACAGTTATTCAGATAAAAAGGGGGGTTCAATTACCCAGACATGGGCACCCGTTGCTACGTGTGATGCTCTACGGCATCCAGGAATACAACTGAATGAAGACCTGACCTGTTCTGGACCAGCTATTTTTCCTTGAAGCAGGAAAAGTAACTTCAGATGCCTAAATTTTGGCACCTGAATTGAGCTCTAAGTATCAAAGTTAGAGTGCTTTGTATCACACCATAGGCTCCCTTGAGTTTATTGCCTAATTGTCCACGGAGTGTAACAGGAACATAAATGCCTGTTTCACAGGAGTGCACCTTCATTTAGAAGTCTTAATCTGGAGCTGATTTCTTATTTGATCAGATAAACTAATGTGTTGATTAGACCGTAATCATGAAGTGCTTTTTTAAACAAGAATTATATCTATCAGTTCTGAAATTACAGTACCGTACTGCAATGAATAGACTAAGTCACAGAAACAGTATCAGAACTATGGTCTTTACATTGACCTTAGTAGGGAAAATATTCAGGTTTAATTTAAGTATAGCAAAACTTAGAACAGACACTGGAGGAATGGAATAAAGATTATTTTGCTCTTAAACACTCGTTTTTCTGTCTTAAAAAAATAAAATTTTAGAACTTTTGTAGTAATTTAAGAGTAACTTATAAGTTATTACTAATTAACCACTGAAGATAGTATGCCAGATTATTCCTTTGGTATTTGAATGATATTACAGTGATAATTGAGTGATTATTTAGAGGGATCTACTGATTTTAATTTAATCAACAGTATGACTTTGAGGCTCCTCAAGGTAAAAGCTTTGCTAGTACTTCAGCCTAAACACAAGTTTTGACTGTACACTTTCTCTTTTATTCTTTAACATTTCCATGCAACACTTGCTTTCTTTTCCTTTTTGACATTTAAGTACAGAGAATAATTTAAATCATCTATCAATAGAACATGCTGCTTTGGAAATAAGCTGAATTATAAAAAATATTACTTTTTACTCTGCTTTCACTATATTAGTGGTTCAGCAGCTGTGTCCATTATCACTGTAGATTCCAGTTGTAACAGGGCAGCATCTTTTTTATTAAACTATATGTATAGAGGCCCTTTGTGGTTCATAACTCTAGAAAAGAACTGTGAGTGATTGCAGATTGGGAAAAAAAAAAAAAAAGAAAAACATACTTGATTTTTAGAATGCTTTCAGGGTTGAATTGATAATAGGTGTCATAAAATGTAAAAAACCAAAACCAAACCAGGAAAAAAAATTACTGTACTGACTGCATCTACAACCTGGTACTGTTTTTCCATAACTAATATATATATTCTGTGTATTCAGATGTTGAGACTGGAGTACAGCTTGGTGAATCTGTGCTTTGATTTCACTTCCCACCCATCTGACAAGAATTCACGTCAGACAAGAATGCAAGCCTTATAAAACTTCTTTGCTCCTTCTACTGATGTATGAATTGCATGTCAAGAAGTTAATGTAGGTATAGGTAAGCATGCATACACACGTAACAGCAGATTTTGAAAGTTCATTAATTCCTTATATAATAAGGTATTCTTTACTTAACAAAGTGTGAACAAAATGAAAAGCTGAGATTATTTTGCTATTGTATTCTGGAAAATGCAATGCAAATGTTATGCCATGCCAATTAACATGTTGGTTGCCCAGTCTCTGGAAGTTGAAGGCAGATGAATTCAGATAGATGGCAGAAAGGGAAAAATTACAAAGTTTTGGTACAACTTAAAAACTTAACCTTGCCATCAGGTGCAGCATGGGCTGGCAGGTCCCTGTGGGCACAGCCCCAGCGTGGTCAGCAAGTCCATGGGGACTGGGACAGGCTGACAGGTCAGGATGTGGACTCATGAGTGGGCCCAGCTCAGTAGGCCCCATGGTTGGGCTGGGCAGGGCTCTGGGGAGCTGCAGAGTGGCCCTGCTGCAGCATCACTGGGGCAGAGGCTGATGGCCCTGAGGGGTGACATGGGGTCCTGAGCCATGGGCAGATAGGAGGAGCCCCGGGGGGACCAGGCAAGCTCAGTGAGGTCTGTGGTGCCAGCAGGACCCCAACACTTTCTGTAACTGCAATCTTTATTGTAGCATTGTATTTTCAGTATCTTTTCTTTCTTTTTTAAGGACAGTTCAATTGCAATTTAATCAGGATTGTTAAGCTTAAAGCTATATTTTAAATATAATCTTTTGTATGGTTTATATATGATTAAATTACAATATTCTACTCTGAACTTAGATCTATAAATATGTATATGGCATTTGAATTCAATTCTCCTAAGAAAATATAAATAAATTGGTGTATACATTCAACTACCCATGCCATCAAGCACTGGAGATTTCATGATTGTTTTTAATGCAGACATGTCCTTCTATAAAGTGACTGATGTATGAGTCAGTATCAGATTTCCACCTGGAATTGTTCTTTACTTTCAAAGCAATCCTGAAGATTCATGCTATGTATTTATTCCATTAACATATGTGTTTGGCAGCATTCTTTAGTATGGATGCACTGTTCCTTGACCAGCTCCTGCCAGAATTTGGCAGAGCTAACACGACTGACATAATTCTTCCTCCTCCATTAACACTAGTCACTGTAGTTAGCATACTCTCACAAACATTACTGGTCACAGCCACGCACCTTCCTTGGCAATTCCTTGTGCCCTTTTTCATCTCCCTGTACAAACTGCACTTCAGATTTTAATTTTCTATTTTATTTCCCCATTATTAAAATACATGTAGGGCTGTGAATATTCCAACTGACATTCCTGCTGTCCCAGTATTTTCTTTCTGTAATCAAGGTAACTCCCTGGTTTGAATTTCATATTTTTTTTTACAATTGTACACATGACAACTTATTTTTGTATGTATAACGACACATTCATGGGTAATGGGACACTGCATTCATGCAGTGCCTTGTCCTGAATGAGTTGGTATAAATTACCCCTTCCAAGCCTGTATAGGCGTGAACTTCTGTACTAAAATCTTACTGTAAGATAAAATCCTTAAAAATGTTATCCTTTCATTGTGTGTTGTGACGATAGAAATAGTTGCAGAGTAGAGCCTTATTCTTAGGAAAAATTAAGCTATGTCATAATGGATATCATCCATGTTTTCAAAATGAAGTGAATTGTCCAGAACACACAGAGAGCACACTAACTAAGCAGAACATTAGAAATTGAGTCTTTTGGCACCTCTATGAAAAGCAACTCACTGAAGTTGATTATTCTCAAAATTGATATCTCAGGCAAAAAGCTACAAGAACCTTCTTACATTAGAGAAATACAAATACAAAGCTCCACTAGCTTTTCTTTCTTTCTTTTGTGTGATATATATGCCCCATTAAAGCTTTTCTGAAAATCAGCAGCACACTGAGCTAACTGTTATGCTTCTCTCCTCTAGACAATATTAGCTTTAAAAATGTCTCCATTTCAGCAAAAGAACAAACTTATTTTTTTGAAAAAAAAAAGTTTGTTTCAGTATATCTAAATAAAAACTGGCCTTTCCCCTCCCACTATAATCTTTGCACAATGTGTTTGGTGTTGTCATTACTTTTCTGTTCAATAGTTGGGTTTGGGTTTGCTTTTTAGTGGAAACCCTGTATATATACATGTTTATGCTTAGTATTTATATAGTTTTTTTAATTGTGTGTGTCTATGTTTTCATGTGTGTATACTGAAGACGAACTTACATGTTTGATTTGATTTGATTTGGATTGAAACCTATGTTACTGAATTTGGAAAGCTCCAGTAACATTTGATGCAGTTTTGGTACACTGTTTCATAAACTTCTGGCAAAGCTTAATATTTATTTGCGGTCATCGTGCTGAGATCCAGTCCCAGCACTGCTGACAGTAATTCTTTATATGTGATCTTATTTTTTGATTATGCTGGAATTATATTAAGGAGCAATCTAAAGGCAACCGTTCTAGTCTGTTCACTTGAATACAATTTATGGAGCACTTTCCTGCATACCCTATCTATCATTTAATCTCAGTTTCTACAGGAATTAGTCGTGGGTCTAGAGGATGTCAGTTTCTTAGCTTCTAAATGAAAGCAAAGTAAACACAGGCAAGAGTGAAAAGGGAGAAGAAACAACCATAGGAATCTTTCTTCCCTTTTATTCTTCATGGAAAGGTACATTCAGTGCAATGAATAAAACCATCTTTCATGTGGAAATACTGCTTTATAGGCAATTCAGGGTACTTTTTATTTATGAAGATGGGTAAACTAATGTTCATTAAGATGAAATATAATGAAGTGTGGTTTTTTTAAAGTCCTAGCATTTTATAAAGGCACCTGGGATCTGAAATACGGTGAAATATAAAGAACAACACAAAATGAGAAGAAACTTCATTACCAGAACAACGTATAAACCCAAGTGAATATTTAAAATTATAGGTTGAGATACTAGAAGAGTAATATAACCCCACACACACTCCCCAAATGCAAAAGTAATATTGATCAATAGTACAGTTAAGACAGTTTCTAGATACAGCTTCTAGAAAAATGGTCTGAATCAGGGGAAAAGCATTTTGGAATTACACAAGACTTATGGTGTGATGGTCACATGAGGAACAAAAACCAGAAAAGGAAGGGATCAAAGTGGTTTGGGTGAGGAATAAATGTGGGAAAATAGATAATGAGTAAAAGGGGTCAGCTCTGTATAAGCAGTTCGATAGCCAGCACTTGAGAATGTACTGGCTTGTCTGGCCATTTCCTGTGGCAGATCATCCCAGTCTGCCCTGTCTGATTAAATTCTACTTCTAACTCTTTCCCTGCGTGAGTGACTCTCTGTTTGGTGTGTACTTGTGTGTGTGTGCGGGTCTGTGTGGACAATTGGACTCAGACCATGGCTCCTGTGTCCATGGTGCCAAAAACCAAAGAGTCTGGAATACGTAGATTTAAGTTCTACCTGAAGTAGCCAGGGCTATACATGTGTCTCTAAGGGTGAGACCGCGAGAGGAGATGGCTATTCAAGCCTCTGTGCAGAAACAATTGGGAAGAGTGAGGATCCAGGCCCAGATACTATTGGAGGGACTGTGTGTGTCCATCCAATACTGGAGAAATCAACAGCATGTGTTTGAGGCCAGATGGGGAGGGCTGTATGGGTGCAAGGGGGAGCTGTACCAGCAACTGAAGTAGGGCTGTGGCCTTGGAGACTTGTATGTCCATATGCCAGCAGCTGGAGAGTCTGGGATCCAGGGCCAGCTACTGCATAGACTGAGTGGGAGCTCAGCTACTGGAGAGATCCACTTTGCACATATGTATATATTCCCAATTAAGGCACCTTTATCCTGGTCAACTAGAGAGGGGAACAAGATGGGGCTCCTGGTGCTATTTGTGTCTGAGTACTCTCTGTCTGTTTGTGTTGATCTGTTTGACCACATCTACACATACGCACATATATAGACATTTACATGCGTCCAAAGAGCAAAGAAGCTGGTGTGGAGTCTAGAGAACAAGTCCTATGAGGAGTGGTTGAGAGAACTGGGTTTGTTTATTCTGGAGAACGGGAAGCTCAGGGGAGACCTTATCACTATCTAGAAGTACCTGAAAGGAGGTTGTAGCATGGTGGAGGTTGATCTCTTTTCCCAGTTAACAAGTGACAGGACGAGAGGAAGTGGCCTCAAGTTCCACCAGGGGAGGTTTAGATTGGATATTAGGAAAAATTTCTTCACCAAAAGAGTTATCAAATACTAGAACAGGCTGCCCAGGAAATTGGTTGAGTCACCATCCCTGGAGGTATTTAAAAGATGTGTAGATATGATGCTTAGGGACATCATTTAGTGGTGGACTTGGTAGTGTTAGGTTGATAGTTGGACTCGATGATCTTAAGGATATTTTCCAACCTAAACGAGTCTATGATTCTGTATATATGTGTGTGTGTGCCTGTGTGTCTGAGTATTTGTGTATGTGTGCCTGCTGGGAGAACATGCTCAGCCTCACTATGGGTTGGATCTGGTGACATGGAGCTGCACCAGCCTTGCCTCAATTGGGTTACTGGATTCAGCAACCCCTAATAATCCTGATGCACATTTATTTTCATTGTATTTTCTCATAATTCCTCTTTTCTTTATTTTCCTAGAATAAAAAAAAAATATTTTTTTTTTTTCTCATTTTTTTCTTATTTGACAGTTGTGAGCAGTACAGCAGAACTCAGAACCAGAAATTGCAGAGCAGGGCAGGGTGTAGACCTGGGAAACCACAGCTGTTGGGGAAGACATATCCAGATCCATATCTCATAATTCAGATGCAGTGCAAATAGTTATGTTTCAGTCAAGCAGATAACGTAACCTCTATTCAGTTCCCATTTTGCCTACCTTCCGCATTGTGCATAAGCAAGGAGGGGAGCATGACCTAGGATGAAAACTCAGACCGTAGTATGACATTCTACCATGAGCACTTTGATGAAGTCTTGAAGAACTGGACATCAGTAGGCTTGTCACAGTACACCTCACCTGCTTCCAAGTTTGATTTATTCAAAACAGATTTGGAACACTAAATGATTAGTCTGAGTTACGCTCAAGATCAAATGAAAACGCATGATTGCAAAGAAAGTTTGCTGTCAGACTTGGATTGGGAATATGTAACTGTGCCTATGGTACTTCTGAATTCAAACTGTTCTTGTGCAGACAGCCACTTCCCACAATGAGGTTTCATTGTATAGCGGATTTTTTTGTTATTTAGCTCCAATTACTCCTCCTCAGATTTTGTAGTATTAGATTTTACTTCATGTTTATTAGTCTGTGCCTCAAGGTAAATTCACACTTTCCAGCCAGTCTTCTGATTCTCTTTGATACAGTTGATTTTTTTCAGCTGTGTCACAAATAATTTTCCTTTACACACTCTTTCCTCCCCAAGAAAAAAAAAAATCAGTTATGAAACTATTAAACATAATCAGTCTTGCGTCTGATCTTACTTGAGTACCTCTAGTAACCTCTGTCTGCAGCATACCCTCTGTCTTATAAACCGCTTGCATAGCATAATTGTTTTATGAGTTCTCACCTTTTCTGAAATAGCCAGTGTGATATCCCATGTTTTACTACACAAAGCGATTCGATAAAGCCAGGTCAGCAGCTTTTCTGTGTTCCCATTTTTTTGGTAAAATTTCTTATCAAGAAAACCATCAAGCTTACTATTATATACTTGCAATAAATCCAAGTGCATTGTTGTGTTTTTTCTTTGTAGTACAGACATTATGACACTGAATGTTTAGCCATACATAGTGATCTTGAATTGAAGAACTGGGTGCTGAAGTGTGGAGCGGAAGAAAATTAGTCTGATTTTAGAATAAGACACTGATCAATTAGGGAAGTAATTTAATTAATTAAACTAACATGTTAAAGACAATCAGTACTGGAAAAGGCAACACAATCTAAAATATATATATTTTAATCATAGTACTAGATAACATTTTGGCTTAAACAAAGATAATAGAATAACTTAATTATAAACATTATTTCATATAGCTTTCTCTTACACAATTCATAGTAAATGAATAGAAGCAGTAACATATAAAACTAAGCATCAGTACAGTAAAGTATAAGGACATGGAGACTCTAAGGATGAGACATTCATTTTGCGAAACTAATTATACTCTGTGCTCAGCAATCTTTCTTCCATCCAAGAAAATACTTAACACATCAAAAGCAAATCAGTAGCAGTCCATTGTCCTGTAAGTAATACAATGCATTAATATATTCTGCTGGAAAATGTCTCAGGGTACTTAGAAACTATGAGGACTGAAGTAAACGATTTTAATGATAAGAAGTTATACAGGCTCATGACCACAACTGTACTGTGTGGCTGATATAGACTCTATTTTTATTTATCAAATACAGACACACAATGATGCCTTTTGCTAAACTGTGTATCCTGACAGTTCATTGAGAAGAGAAATCATAACAAACAATTTGATGAAATATTTTTTATAGTCTATGAAGGGATTACAGCCTTGACAAATGAAATAAAAAAGCAATCAAGGGAAACATTTTGAACATTTCTAACAATGGGTAATTGCCACAAAAGCAGAATAAAATTATTTGGGCCATGTATAAACATAGTGTAAAGGAATACAGCCTTGAATGCAATAAAGTATCTACATTTTCCTGCTACTTTTGAATTTAATCTATTCCCTTTTCCAATTTACTAAGTACCATTGAAACACCAGTCCTATAACAAACATTCTGTAATGTCTCTACGTGATATAGCACAGATTTGTCTGATGCTTGATTTTGGTAGCCCTAGCTATCGCCCTATAGGCTTTGATTATATTAATTTAAATGGAGCAATGTTATAAAAAATAACAAACTATCTTTGCAAATCACCTTCAGATCTAGCACACTGTCAGTACTCCCTATGAGTCTCAGAGAAAAGTGTTCTATTAAGAAACTGTGATGAAAGGTAAAAGTGTTTTTATGAAGAATTGCTTTAAGAACCTAAGACTGATTATCCTTAAACTTTGGATAGTGCATGTCTGCCCTGACTTCAGGTGTCTGAAAATGTGGGTCTTTTAATTCAATTGCCTACACATAGGCACCTAGAAATGTTTAAGATGGCTAGATATCTTACCTCACATCCAGCTGTTCTTTCAGAACAGCATAAATTATCCTTACATTATTTTTCATATTACTCCAAGGACATCTCAGACACCCTAGAGGATCTCAGGTGGAATTAGACCTTGTGTATGGATAGCAGAAATGGGTTCTGAGGTCTACTTTTGTGCTAGCCATCCTAAACTCCTCTTAGTGTCAGCAAGAGACTTCATATGGCAATCAATATAATTTTTAAATCTGGTCTAAAACCAGATTAATTTCCTTGGGAGATTACCAATCTGTCTATTGCCTATAAAGGGAGCCTCAGTCAACTGTGGCCAAAAATGAACCTGACACTGAATAATTGAATGTCTAGAGTCAAGGAAGAAGAATTCTGCCTGCTCCAAGAGTCTACATTAATTCTGAATGCAGAACACTTGCTACATCCTTTAAACCTTGCAACACTGAGGAGGACTAAATTAGTCTACTTTCACATAATAATGATAAAAATACAATGGTGAAAGAAGAGTCTATGTGTTTTCACATCTGCAGCAGGATATTTTTCTATTAGTTCCTTTAAAGTTAATATCACTTACGTCAGCTTAGTTTTCTTCCAGTACTTTAGAAAGACTTCTATGTCTTAAAGGTCAATACCACAGAAAACAATTTTGCATTGCTAGAGGGAAAGAGAAAATAATCATAGAAGTTCATCTGAAAAACAACTGAAGAATATTCTTGAATTCAGAGTTAAAATTTTATAGTGTATACAGTGTATTCAGTGAACCACAGCAAACTGCTGCAACTAATTAATCTGAAGATGAACAGATTTTTTTCAGGCTGTTCAAATTTGCACCAGAACTATGCATTTGACTGTCATATTGCATACGTTAATATTTTACCTTCATAGTGTTAGAATGGATTTCTCCATCATAAATGCTACAACCTAATGATGACAGTTTGAATCTGCTTATTGCTGTGACATATTTCATTAGTCTTATCTACAGATGAAAAAATAAAGGAAATTAAATTTCAATTTAATTTATTCATTATGAAGGACTTGCTTTATTGTTAAAAATTTGTAATAGTCCATTACTGTCCTGTTAGCTTTACGGTCTTAGTGCTAAATCTGATTCAGAGAACAGAGGTATCCTGCCTGAAGATACTACTGTCACATCACTACTGAGTGCAGGTATAGAAACAAGGAAAAAAGAGGCGTGGTGAAGGGAAGAAAATAGGCAAGGAATGGGCTGGACATTCTAAGACTCATTAGTAAAGGAGTTAATGAAAGTGCCACTTTGTATGATCAGTACAAGCAACACAGAAAAGATAATTAAGGCAAAGAGTGAAACTTGCACTGGAGGAATTATGAAAGAATTCCACCAAACTGGGATCAAACGTGATTGGTGTAATCCTATTTCCATGAATCCTTGGTTTATCTATTCTGTACAATGGGACATAGAATATATTCTTTTTCATTTATGATGAAGAATTAGTAAAAGTGACAACTGACTGTCCACAGCACCATGGGACTGTAAAATTTCAGGCACAGAAATAGTACACTTGAGTTCGTACAATATTTTGCTCGTGTAAACACTGCTTCTGGACAGACCTTGATGTGAACCTCAGTGTTTGCCTGAAACTCCATCAGCATGTCAGGTTCTAGGCTTATGCCCATATATGTAGGAAAATATATGCTATGTACAAACACTTTAATCACATATGAGGTAAAGGTTCAATGAAATGTTTTCATAGTGCTGACACAAAAGAAGGATGCACAGATTACATTTTCAACAGTATTAATTATGAAACTTGTGTGACTGACATTTTTTTAAAGAAATTTATTTTCATGTTTGTTTCCCGCTTTTGTTCTACAAGAAAAACAGGTCAGCATGGTTCACACTAACATTTACACAATTTGTTTTATTTGAATTATCTTTGCTTAATGTGACCTGTTAGGATATCAGAACTAGCCCACTGTATAAAATGAGTTTGAAACACATTCTGCAGTATACATGGTCTCAGTCAGAACATAAAACTTCTTGAAAGAAGAACCATGAACACAGTGTGTCGCTAGCCTCCTGTTGACACATGAGACAGTGGACAGACTATTTGGATGTGCCTACCAGTTTAGAGAACTAACTAGTATATTTAGGCCTCATAAGACACCTTCTACCTTTGCTTTAGCCTGTAACTACAAATTCATTATCTGCACAGATCCTTAAGACAACCAAGCAATAAAAAGGTTAACACTACATGACAAATGAAAAATGCTCAAACTATCTACAAGGGAAGACTTATAGAGGGGTCATCCCCCTTTCTCTCTCTGGAATTAGATTTTCAGTGTTTGTAAGCGATCTGGACAGACTGGAGAGGCTGTTATTGTTATCTGTCTACAAATTAAACCAGACATCCAAGATGGTAGAAGGAATTCTATGTAATTATGTCTACACTACAAAACAAAGGAAGGCCAAGGTCTAATTCCTGGCCTAAGATGGACAGTATGTGTGCATGCTGCTTAGGAATAACCCTCTGTAAATAGGTTTGGCTTTGGTTTAGGCGGGGGGAAGGGGAAGAATCCCAAATAACACAACAAAAAAGCTGCTTTTCAAAGTGGGATAAAGGAATGAACTAGCAAATAAACATTGCAGCTGGTCAGCAATCTAATGCTGGAGCTCATTCTGTTACCCTCAGTTATTTAGCACCAAGAGCATACTACCTAACTCTTTTTCAAAGGAACATTGTTGCTGCATATAAATTAGTTATTATAATGCACCATAGAAGGTGCATTCAGAGTTTAATGCTACACTTTCATTCAGTGCACAGGCCATCCCAGAGCTGTCTTTGACCCCGGTTCACCTCACTGGGCCCGATCCTCAGACCCACCCACAGCCTAACAGCCTAGTCTGGCCTCCACACATCCCTGTCCCCAGGAAGATGCCTGATGTCCTGGTGTGGAAACTGCCCCCAACTGCCTTTTCTGTCTGCCCTGCACCCTCGCTGGAGGCAGTGGGACAGACTCTGACTGCTGAGGCCCCTGTACTGCTGGCTGCAGTGTGTAGCCATGTGGCTTCCAGTGCCCCTGCTCTGTGCCCTGACAATGTCATAAGAACTTAATAAGCAGATAATAGGAATCTGGTATTTCTTAAGAGACCAATCAAAAACTATGTATGTGTCCATCTTGTTCCTTTCTAATAATGAATGAACATAAAATAGATACTGTTGATACAAAGAAATATCCTTGCTAGAAAATAGAAGACAATCCAAGCAACAAACATGCTCATGCTCTGTTGGCTCATAGGATAGTAAAAAAATACTTGACATCCAGTAACTCCTGGAGTATCCTAGAAGTTGATACTATGTCCCATATTGTTTAATGAAGATTAATGTACCATTCACAAATTTTGAATGATATGTCATGCTGAATCGTAGAGTTTCAATCTGAAGTGATGTTAACAAACTTGAGGACTGGGACAACAGAAGCATGTTCATATTCAACACTGAGAACTGCTAAGTTCTGCACCTTGGACATAGTAACAATCTGCATTAGTACAGGCTGGGAACAAAATGGCTGAATAATAGCTTTGCTGAAATGTTACTGCAGGCACCAAGCTAAATGTAAGCCCAAAGCGTACTTTCATTGAAGATACAGCAAAGTGTATAGTGAGCTACATTAGGAGGAGGAGGCCCAACAGGTTGAGGGAAATTATTATCTCTCTCATCATGGCACTGAGGAGGTTAGATTTGAAATACTGCATCCAGTTTTATTTTACCTGGCCCCACCACAAAACCAACTCAAAAAGAATGATGAGAAATTGTACAGGGTCCAGTGGACAGCTACCAAGATGGTTAGAGACCTAGAGCATGACCTAGGAAGCAATGCTGAGGGAACTGGACTTGTTTAGTCTGGTAAAAAGGAGGCTGATGATCTCTCATTACAATTATTTGAAGAACTGCTACAAAGATAACAGACAAATTCTTCTCACTGGTGTCAGATGAGGTAGCAGTGGCCAAGAGCCAGAAGTTGCTGTTTTGGAGGCTGAGATTAGACACCAGGAAAAATCTTTTCACTTAACAGAAAGTTCATCACTGCAAAAGGTTGCCCAGAGAAGCTGCGGAAAAAAAGGTCTATGGATTTTTTCATGCATCAGATAGACAAAGCTACGACTGATTGATTTAGTCTTGATGATAAACCTGCTTTGAGAAGGATGCTGTGCAAAGCATCTCCACAAGCCTCTTCAAGTAAACATTTCTATGATTCTGACTTGTATAGGTGATAAACTCTGAAAACAGAATAGACATGTTATTTGAAGTTATTAGATTTTTAAGTTAATTTTATTATTTTTCTATTTTAAAATTACTATCTCAGAATAGGGGAAATATTAAGGTACATATTTTTCATTCTTATTTTTTCAGTTACAAAGAAGATTATACTCTTTTTTTACTTAGCAATAAGTAAGACTGAGCTGAAATATTTCAGAGGCGGGGTTTTCCCTGTAGCCCCACAGGTATTTTTAAGCTTAATCTTAAAATTATATCATTCATCCAAATCAGAATTAATGGACACAAAATTGAAATGAAATGTTTACAGGTGAAAACAGCCTGATTATCCCTTTTAACCTGGAAATTTTTTCCAGAGCTACTATATATAGAAGACTCTTTTGTTCATGATTTTCTAAGTGAGACTAATGTCATCTTTTGGACCATCACTTTTTAACCTAAATTCTGATACAGATATCGATATTTCTCTGTGTGTAAATCTCAAGATTAGGAAGAAAGAAATCACAGCAGCATCTCCTCTGAAAGCAGTTAATCTTTTGATTGTGTTTCTAAGTATTTATCTGAAATAGCCTAAATCTAATGGCTCTCCATTACCTCTGTTGACTCAGGTTCTCTGTTAGGGTCAAGAAGCACAGTGAAAAAGAATTTGTGAGATTTGTTTTATTTCTTTTTGTGGGACTTTGTTTTTCTTATTGTGACTTCACTGTAAAATGTTAAATGTTAGCATATTCTGGTAATTCAGCAAGATATTTATTTTTTTTTAAAGTTTTTATTTCAGTATAAAAATACTTTATAAAAAATACGGAAAAACCTGAATGAATGAGTGCATGGAAAATGCAGAACCTCAGATGCACAGCTGAGGGTCATACAGTCCCCCTAAAATACTAATTCATCTGTGATAAAACATCTGTTTTTCTTAGTTTCAATAAAAAAAATAAATCAATTTATTCAGCTACCCCATCTGGATTCTCAATATACCAAATCAAACTACAGACTAAGTCTGCTTGTTTTACATTTAAGAAATGTACTTCAAAATGGAAAAAAACTTAAGTTTTAAAAAGTCATCTACATCATATTTAATAAATATGCAGGGAACGAAAACATACTTACGTAAAAATACAATTAGAGTCATATGCTCATTTGGATTTAGAGATAAAGAGCCCAAGAAAAAAGTCTAGTTGTTATGTATCTCATTTAAATTGTCATTGAATTCAAATTCAAACCTTTCCAGAGAATGGGAAACAAACAAAAATCCCCAAGACAGACTAAATCCTTAGACAAAATCTTATTGGCACAGAAAAGATGACTTGAAATTTCAGACAACCCACAACAAAGGAGTGTTAGCTTCTGAGATTTCCAGAGGGAACATGAAGTCCTGACACCATCTTTTTCATGGAAAGCTTCATCTGTAGTTCAGCCACACAACTTGAAAGACTATCTAATCTGGATCATAAATGCTATAGGATTCCCACATCGAGGACATTTATGAGTAACAGTGTAGGAGGGACCATGATTTTGACCCTGCTGTACACTTGGGACAAGGATAGAATGCTACAGGCGTAGGGAAAAATGAAGAGGTTATGTTTGAGGGCATGAAGATATTATTCTTTCTTGATGTAGGTCCAACCTTGGTTAAAAGAAGAGAACTGAATGAGAATTAAAAGGTTTCCTTGAAAGAAGAGGTTATGGTCACAGTACTCTGTCTTGCAAACTGAGAGTACTTTTAATAACCGCACACTGGCTGAGTAAAATGGCAGCAAATAAGCTTTCATACAGTCAGAAAAGAAAGCACCTAGGAAGACCCTGAAAGCAAAGACTGCGGAGAATGAATACATTGCTGTTTGGGCCTGCTTGCATCTCTAGTTTTACATGGTCTTCAAACTTCACAAGGTCTGTTGTAACCTTTATTCAGAATGTCCTGCTAAGTCTGAAACCACTGCAGTCTTAAACAAGAAGGTAAAGGTCATATGTTAAATATATAGTATCTACTTTGGTAGATATCATTCTTTAAAGATAGTATTGGATTTTAGAGTGCCTCCTTGCTCTGCTATATACATCAATAGGAAATAAGGATGGAGACAAATTGTTTTTTTTCATTTTGTCTTCTTTTTTAACCAAATAACTGAATAGAAATCTACTATATTTATAATTACTTTTTCTTCTGCTATGAAAAGCCAAGCCGACAAAAACCCTTTCCACAGAGTGACCTTGATTTTTTTTAATCCCCCAATGTCAAGCAAGTATTGACTTCAGGCTAACTTCAAATGTTCATAAGACTCCTTTCAGTGCCCTTAAGAGCAGATCTTCAGCGTAACATGTTAATGAGTATTTAATCTTCTATCGTTGTTGTTTTTCTCCAAATTATTCATAGTGTTTATTTTTCTAGTAGATATGATTACGTTTGAATGGTTGATAAACAACTTCCATGTAAACACTTTATACATTTCTTTTACTAACTGCATATATATTCCAAAACCTATACGTCTCTTTTCTGCTACAAAGACATAACAAACTCATATTTATTTTGCTACCTGCTGTTACATCTACATCTTCCAAAATTGTGCCTTTTTGCAAGTTTTTTATTCTTCCAAATTAATATCTGTGTTTTTTGTTTGTTTGTTCATAATGGAAATCCATTTTTTTATTTAAATGTATTTTTAATTGTAGTTGTGTTTTAAGATATCCAGACTAAGTTTTCCTGTTTTACCTTACTTTCAGTAGACCTTGTAACTTCCAATCTACTTGACATTTTGACATTTAGTAATATGCTTTCTTATTCTCTCCCAAAAGTGTCTCAGTTTACACACTTTTTAACATCAAAGACTAATTTAATTAAATTTGAGGGTTAGATATGAAGTATGTTAAGACATTTAAATGCAAAAATGATGTAATGACAGAGAACCATATTTTGTCTTGAGGATAGGGGAAAAAATAGAGAAAATATGTTTTATATGTTTTCTAACAATCAAATTCCTTCTCTCTGTAAGCAATAAACAGCTACATAGCAGTAGACACACAATGGAATTATAAAGTTCTATATTCTTTTTTGCAAGCCTTGCTTTTTTAATGTAATGAAAAGGAAAAGTTTTAAAAGCCTGTGTCATGGTTTAACCCCAGCCAACAACCAGGACCACGCAGCCACTTGCTCACTCCCACCGACTGGAATCGGGGATAGAATCAGAAAAGCAAAAGTGAGGAAAAACATGCAGGTTGAGATAAAGACAGTTTAATAGGTAAAGCAAGAGCTGCATGCATAAGCAAAGCAAAACAAAGAATTCATTCACTACTTCCAATCTGCAGGCAGGTGTTCAGCCATCTCCAGGAAAACAGGAAAACATCTCCATCACATGTAATGGTTACTTGAGAAGACAAAAGTTCCCCCAAAATGTTCCCCCTTTCCTTCTTCTTCCAGCTTTATATACTGAGCGTGACATCATATGGCGTGAAAGAGCAGGGCTCCATCACGAGTAATGGGTACTTGGGAAGACAAAACACCGTAAGTCCAAGTGTCACTCCCTTCCTTCTTCTTCCCCCAGCTTTATATATTGAGCATGATGTCCTATCATATGGGATATTCCTTTGGTTAGTTGGAGTCAGCTGTCCTGGCTGTTCTCCTCCCAACTTTTTGTGCACTCCTGTTCTACTTGCTAGCAGGGCCGTATGAGAGACTGCCTAGCAACAACTAGAAACACCAGTGTGCTATCAACACTATTTTCATCCCAAATCCAGAACACAGCCCCGCACCAGATGCTAGCAAGAAAGTCAACTCCATCCCAGCTGAAACAATGGCAGCCTGCATTAAATATATTAGCTGCATACATTGACAGGAGCATTCAAAGTTGACTATTCTTTCCTATTTAACCAAAGAATATCAGGAATCATTTTCTGTTTCAAATATTTTTTGGGAAAAAGTACTAAGTAGAGGTGATTATTTATTGTTACTGAATGTGAAAATTCTTTTTTTATAATTCAATATTATAGATAGTATTAAAAGTGTAATTAAAAGTGCAGACACATAAGAATAAGCCTACATATGTTAACAATAAGACTGAGTAACAACCTGTATGAACCTGTAAACAGTATTTTCTTGTACTATCCTTGACTTTTAATTAGAATATGTGATGGAAGAAACTTTAAGGAAAACAATAACGTGGTGATGTTGACAAATAAGTTAGGGAAAATCCGCTGAGAAATTTAGACATGATAGTATACCTCAAACTTGGATATGATGCTGAATATTTTAAGAGAACATTCACGTTCTTGTTATCCATGGGACAATTACTTTGTTCCCTGGCTGACGGTTCAACCATATGGCGATTTCAGCTGTTTGTAATCAAATAAATAGGTCTTTTATACAATGAATTCATCAAGCAGACCTGATTTGAGATTTAAATTATTTCTTTTTGAATAGAAGAACTCTTCTTTTTGATTTCCTTTCATTGTACAGAAGTTAGAGCTGATCATAGATCCTCAGAAAAGACAGTACTAACCTATCAAATCACCCAGTATTTGTTAAGATCAGCTCTTGAAAATACATCAGGAAATGTCTTACTTAAAAGCTGTTATATATAAAAAACCTAGTTAAACTCAAAAGACTGAAGTAATTACTTGAAATTCATTTCTTTAATCCAATATCATATTCATTCCAGTCATTAAGTCAATTTTTAAAAGGGAGAAAGATTATTAGAAAGGTAAAATTCTAATTTCATTAAACAAACATTAAATTAATTTCCAACCCAAGAGACAGCCTTTTCTTTTTCTCCTGTATGGGATCTTTCATTACTTTCTAATCAAACACATTCTATGCGTGTGCATTATAATAACTCATACTTTAATAAGAAAGTCTCAGTTTAAATAATTTTGTGTCTAAATTTGCTGGGCAATGAACCTGCTTACTGATAACAGACTAAATTCAAAGCTCATTGTGCTTAATGGAAAAATTAAAGTCTGTGGCAGAACCTAGACTGAATTCCATTTGCTTTGACCTTTAAGTTGTACATGTTGATGAAACAACAAAAAGTACATCTTTGAAAATTAAATTCAGAAATATTAATTTTAACTAATTCAAGGAAAATGAAATAATGACAGCTGTTCTTTTAATTTTTTTCTCACACATTAATATAATGTACCAGCATGTACTAATCACCTCTTAAACATGATTAATTTTTAAATATAATATGCTTGAAAGCAGTAATTCATAGAGGATATTTTCCTTTGAGGAAGATTATTTCTTTAAGAACTGAAATATATTGTGTGTTTGTTAGTCTTGTAAGAGATGCACTTAGTTTGACACAGCCCAGGCTACCGTTGGTTTTCAGAGCTATGAAAGCACATTGCCAGCTCACATCTGATTTTTCATCTGCCAGTATCCCCATGCCCTTCTCTGCAGGGCTGCTCGCAATCCACTCATCCCTCAGTCTGTATTGATACTGAGGATTTCCCCAGCCCAGGTGCAAGACCTTGCATTTGCTTTTGTTGAACTCACACAGGCATTGGGCAGAGTCCTACTACCTCCATAAGTGGTTTTGCAAGGACTTTGCAAAGACGTCATGAGCCAACACTGAACCTGTGAGCATCAATATCAGGCACCTTAACTGGTATTGATTTCATCTGCCAGCACCAGCTCTGTTTACCAAAAGGGCTCCCTGAGCACTCATATTCCATCATTATTACAAGAACATACTGCAGCATTTCTTATCTCATCAACAAACTTCGGTCCCTAATACAGAGTCATTGTCTCTCTCATTCTGTAGTTGGGCCTTCTTGCCCTCCATGTCAGATCATTCCCTGGTCACAAGTTACTGCTGCTGAGCAGTTACAATGTGAATTTTCCCTTCAGTTCCTAAGGATAATACAGCTATCCTGAACACTTATAAAAGATGGCAATGAAGAATTGATTAGAAACATAAATTATCTCCCTAAAATCATTTTCTAAAAATAAGATGTCCCCAAAAGTCTATGGTAAAAGGAGAGAAACACATTTCCAGAGTATGATTCATCTAATATTTTTAGATATCTGTTTCAGATTAATATAAATCATTTTTCTAAATGCCAGTTTATCTGTATTGGTTATAAAGGAAAACTTTTCTGACAAACTTAAGCTTAGATATTTATTATTTCAAGCCCAAACTTAGTTCTAAGTCATCAATCTGAGACTTGTACAAAGGAGTCCCAGTCTAGTGAGTACCATAACAGTTGATTATTCAGTGGTAACCTTTCTTTTTCATGAGTCATTTCACCCTAAAGCTGAGAAAATTTAGCTGATGTAAGTACCATGATCAATACATTTTTATGAAAATTTCAGCACATTGATTCTGACTGAAAAATTTGTCATCAATTCAAACTGCAGTCCCCATTATTACTGCTGCATGAAAGATGGAAGCTCAGTTCACCCAGCTAATCCTCTAAGCTTGTATTCTCAGTCAACTTTTCCTTTTTTTAATTAACTCAGACTCTCTTAAGCTTGGAGAATAACTCATGATATGTCCCTAATACAAAGCACGTTTCTGTACAAAAAAGAGAAAATCATAGAGCTCTACTTGTTCTTCTTTGTACCAGGAGACAGATAATATCATTGTTTATTTCTTCTTCATTCTGACTTCATCTCTTTGTAATAGTTCCCGTTATAACACTCAGGCTGACCAATGTGGAGCAGGGTAATTTAACACCTTAGCATTAAGTGCTAAGATAATAAGTAGAGAAACGTCACTGTAACCTGTTGTGGGTTTTGGAGGGTATTTTTTTGTTGTTGTTGTTTTGTTTTGGTGATTTTTTTTTTTGTTTGGTTTTATTTCACTTATTTATTCAATAAAATGAGACTTAGGAATGAGTCTATATAACTTTGAGTCTATATAACTTTGAGTCTATATAACTTTGCCTGTGTGCTTGTAATTACATGATAGTTTTGCACACTCCTCCTCCTCCTCACATGAAAAACTTCTGTACCTGAGAAATTTCTGCTAAGTTTTACAAGGGTCTCTCAAGCAGCTGAAAGAAAGCAAGTTAATTGCTGAATACTGCAGGAGGTATATAACTGAAATTCATATGAAACCTAGTTTTACTACATAGAATGACAAGTCTTAAGATTAAAATTCAAAAGCTTTATTACTTCTTCACTTGTTTTTGAATTATAATGATAGAAAGAAACTTACAATTGTTGCATCTTCTTAACTTTTTTTTTACCAAAAAAAGGCCAATTAGAAGAGAATATGATTTCTCTACAATGTCTAATAATCAACCATATACTTATCAGTTTTTAAAGAATAGGAATATTTTGTTTCCTTTGTTTGTTCCAGTAAGGCTAGCTTTTATAAAGTTTGCCTCTGCCTTTCCTCTTCACTGCCTCTCTACTACTGTGAAGTTTTTTTACTAATTTCAAATAGAGTTAGTGATAGGAGTCTTACATAGTCCTACAGCTCCTTGAAATTTGGTGGCTTGTAGAAATGAGTGTCTCACGAATAAAAAAATACAGCAGATAAAATGAATTTCCCTTTATAATTTGGTAGGAGCTAAGGGTATGGTGCAGAAGAGATTATGGCTGACTAGCCATTACAAGCAAAACTGAATACTGACAGTAGGCTGAGCAGATACTAAAGGGAGAAAAGCTTATATAGCTCACTACTCAATGAACAATTTCCTTGTTTCTTTTTTTACATCACCTATTTCAAAGACAGTATCATTTGACTAAGCTCAGATAAAGAACTATAACTTTGTAAGACTCATGTAAATGATATCCTGAAGCAGTTAGAAGGTTACTGAAACATTTGGTTTAAATGAATTGGTATGTTTCTTAGGAAGTCTTCAGGTTTGAATGGGGGCATTCTTCTTCTTGCCTGAACTATATAAACCTCAGTGAGGGTTTTTTTTTTTTCATAGAAACAGATATTTTAGGAACCAGGAAAGACTACAGGACCAATTTCATTTTAGGTAATGACATCTAAAAGCTTACAGATCCTGTGAATACATCCAAATTCTGTGACCAAGTCTGAATGTATAGGATCTTGTCACTGAAGTAAATAAGGATGCATAAGTATTGCAATGGTCTCATAAGCAAATGCTGCAGTCACTATGATCAAAAGCTGCGGTATCAAATTTAAACATTTAATTTTGTCATTTTTTTTTTTTTGGAGCAATTTGCTGTCCCCCAAATATAAGAAACTCATTTGCAGTTCATCAGCTAAGCATTGTTGATCTGTACATGTCTCGCTTGAATGCATATTTTAATCTCCATCTTTCAATATAGAACAGATTAAAATATTAAATTTTTGTACATATGTCAACATATCATAACTTTATTTTAATCATACTAACTATTTCCCTAAAACTGTATTAGGTGTGCAGGAAAAGTCAGAACAACTTTAAAATAAATCTAATTTTATGTATTATATGTAACTACCATGGAGTGTGAATCTCTTTAAATACAATTTTATGTAGATTTAGAGAAGTTGGGGACAACAAGTAGTCTCCTTTTAAGAGAAACCACTTCAGCAAAATATTTCACATGTGAAGTGTTAACTGTAAGTATTCAAGTAGTGGATTATTTTATTTATTTATAATATTTGCTCAGTATAGTGCACTCAATAATATTTATATATTATATAAAACTTAACAATTTTGAACAGTAACATGTACCTGCTTATGGCAGGTGTTCCATGTGCCATGTTCCATATGTTCCATGTTCTTGCGTTTCAGTGTTTCTTATAAGAGCTTAATACAGTATCTTTTAAATTAATATTTCTAATTCAGTCACAATACATCTCTCAAAAGTTATTTTATAATTCAACCGGGTAATTAGTTTTATCTCCTGAGTTGCCATGTTGATGGGAAGTCCAAGACAGTGAAGCTATGGAGGTGAATAAGCCAAATTTCTGTCACTTATTATCTCAATTTATATAAACAGATCTCATGTCACAGCTAAATCTTTTATTCTTCACTTGAGTATACATTTCCATGAGCTCAAACACATTAATTTCCTTTTTTTTTTTCCTGAACAGTGCTTTGCCTTTTAAAATTTTTATGGTAAACCACATATAAAATATTAAAATTATCTATGTACTCATAATATTTGATAATGTCATTTTAAAATTTAATGTGATAAGTATTTAAAATAACTAATGTCTTGGACTAATAATTAATTTTTCAAGTTGTAATGGCCTATAATGATACATTTAAAATTTCTTACTGTGCCTTAAGAAGCCTCATAACAGATGTGTAAAAATGGCTTACGCTAATCAAATTTAATTTGAATAGCAAGCTGAAAAATAATACATTCCAGGCATGCAGATGCATTAAAAACTTGCTTTAAAGCTGACTAATTAGTACCACTTTCACGTAGTGAAATATGAGAACTGCTGATCTTCAGGTACAAATTCAAATACCCTTCTTGATTGATTCATGGTCGAGCACTGCAATATCCTTCTAGACATGTCCAAGACCACAAAAGTTTGTTTTCAACAGTAAATATATCTTAATGTATTTAATCTGTGAGAAATAAATGTTAACAAGGTCTGTAACAGGTAATGTTCTTTTCCCTTACATGGAATTTCATTCCAATGAAATATGAAAAAATACTAGTCTCTGCTTTAAATCTTTCAGGAGGTCTATAAAACCTAGAAAATAATATAAACATGAATATGTCTGTGTATGTAACTATATATGTCAGTACAGGTATATATATGAATAAATGTATATATTAATATCTGTAGGAGAACCACATATATAAGGAAAGCCTGGTATTAGAGCATAATAAATACATATCACAACTAAATGTTCTTAATGGTACATCTATTTTGATCTTATGGTAGACACCAAAGAATCAGGTTCATATAACATCAACTCCTTTATGTTCTCCTAAGTAGTATTCACCAGTGTTGTATCTATCACTAAGCATTGAAAAACTGTCATAGGTTTCTTCCACCACCCTAGCAAGTGTCTAAGATTTTGATAGTATGACTTCCCCTTGAAAAAGAAATTCTGACGAAGTACAGGAATCTGTCCACATAGAAATAAACTAGCATGCCTAAGAAACCTACTGGATACCAGAAAACTAATCCTGTAGGTACGGGCTCACTGACTTTTCATGGTCATGGAGACAGCTTTGAAAGCAGAAACTTTCACATGAGCTAATGAATATTAAAGAAGAACTGGGTGCAACATGAAGCAAATTTCTATCTCCATAGCATACACACTCTCAGAGTTTGAGCACATAACACGGATTACATCAGCATTGATTCACTATTCTTCTAAATGTTTCTTGAGCCTTGTGTAACTGTTTCATACTCTTGCAAAGATTGTCTTAGGATGAGATTCATTTTACAGATTCTACACGTAGCCCGGATGTTTGCTACATGTCTAATTCCCCACTGAAGATCATGGAAACTCATATAAGTTGTCTAAACGCTTGTGCCATTTGAAATGCCCTTAGATACACAGAACATCTGAACAGTTCTGAAAGTTATGACAGCACCAACAGGATACTCAAATTTTGGAGCAGCAAGTAGACAGCAAGGAGAGATACTTTTAGGGCATCTCAAACTGCAGCAAGAGCTGTGGAATTTAAATAATTAGTGTAATATAAAGGGTGTATTTGAGATTGTCCTGTAGTTAACAGTTCTGTTGTACCTGGTATCACACTTCGTCATTAATTCTTTGGATGGTCAAGGAACTCCCTGGCTAGTCATCTGCATAGATGAGAAAATGGACCAACCTGAGACACAGTGATTGACTGAACTCCCAGCTGCCCTCACAAGAAAATATTTGATTCATTGGTATAGGTGTTCTGTGGGTGTCAGTTTCATATAATCCCAACAATTCTCCCCCAGGCAGCTCCTGGTTTGCCTTTTGCAATTGATAGGCAATGTTTGTATGCTTTCCATAAACATGGAAAATCTGCCCACCCCGAATACTATACCACATAGTTTCTGCTGCAGAATTGACCAAATTGTCCACTGATAAAACATATTAGTAGGCATAAACTGTTTCTGAAGACACAGAAATGGTCACACAGAATAGACTTCTGCAAATAATTACTGTGTTTCAGAAAGGTTTTGTGGTAATTTTAAAATAATAACAAAGGATCATGCAAACACTTGGTCACACAGAATCACATCAGCTGGATATAAGGATTCATTAAAAGTAGTTTGAGAAGTCTCACTCGATCTAGCTGAAGATCACAGCTGAAGATTCACAAAGACCTTTTCAATTAAGACTCCTGTCACCATTGAGACAGCCATGGACATTAGCTGGAATGCTGGCCGAAATTCAGGAGCTGAAATTCCCCTCAGTGACCCTGTGTGCTACTTCATCCCTATAGTCTATATTTCCTTTTCTTGTTGCATCCTCTCCTCCAGAAAGGTTCCTTAGCTCCACATCTCCAGTTAGTTTCTTCCAAGTAGGAGAGAAACTTCCCACTCCTCACCCTTCTAACTAGACGATTTCATCGGGGCACAAAAACTAGTCTACTGCACTTTTGTCCAGCTACAGTTTTTTAAGGAAAGCAAGAATACATACATACAGCTGTATGTTTATATAATTCTGTATGTCTCTCTGCACCTGTATGTCTATGTATGTGTTTATGTAAATTTATAAAAATGTATATATATTGGTGTATATATATTAAAAGACCACATTATATAATTTCTCATTTCCAATAACCTACCAAGTTCTGCCACGTAATACTATATATGTTTATGTTGACATTCCAGTACCTGAAGGAGGCCTCCGAGTACCTGAAAGGGGCCTACAGGAAAGATGGGGAGGGACTCTTTATCAGGGAATGTAGTGATAGGATGAGGGGTAATGGTTTTAAATTGGAAGAGGGGAGATTTAGATTAGATACTAGAAAGAAATTCTTTACTGTGCGGGTGGTGAGACACTGGAACAGGTTGCCCAGAGAAGCTGTGAATGCCCCATCCCTGGAAGTGTTCAAGGCCAGGCTGGATGGGGCTTCGAGCAACCTGGTCTAGTGGGAGGTGTCCCTGCCCATGGCAAGGGGTTGGAACTCAGTGATCTTTAAGGTCCCTTCTAACTCTTAACTATTCTATGTTTCTATGCTTCTATGATCTCTAATAGTTGATTTGCTGTCAGTAAGACTACAGAAGTCTCAGATAGCATATTCTTACTGCTGAAGAAAAGGTAACCAAAGGAAACGTTTGAACACTGTTTGAGCACTACATTATTTTCTATCTCTCTACTTCCTAGCTCAGATTTGAGTGATTTCAACTATGTCTGTAGTAGAAATTTTCCATTGAGGCTACTACGCAAAATGATGGGAACAAAAGTGAGTTCATACCATCTTAGATTTCAGAGTCAGGGACTTGTCCCCGGTTTGTTTTTTTGTTCATCATAATAGACAAAGCCAGACTGTATGGTTCCCCCTGGACTTCAGGAGCATGTCAGACTACGTACATTTTTGGCGCAGAAGCCAGCTATTCAGCAACTGCCAAATCAGCTGTGAATCTGCAATAGATCTCATGGGATATTAAAAAAAATCTAAGTAAGCAAGGAAACAGATGCTCCTTGTGCAGGTGAGAGAGTATGTTGTTTTTTTCCATCTGTCCAAAATTTTATAGTGTTAAGGTTTCATTACTGAAGTTTAAACTCATGTACATGTATACACATTTACAGATACACCCATTTATATTTAATTTGCCTCTTGAACAAATTTTCCTCCCCCAGTTTTATTTGAACTGGTAGTAGAAGTACTCATACACCAAAAAAATGATATGGAGAAGTTTCAGTACTGATCAGTTGATGTTATTCAAAGTTCTTTTTGTTGCTGGTGTGTTATTTTTTGATTGATGTTTGGGTTTGTTTATTTGTTTTCCCCCTCTGTATTGGTCTTTCAGTTTACAGTCAAATTACATAGGTAAAATGTTTTGCTCATTGCATATTCTACTCTTCCAACACCAACATTTCAGCTTCCTCTACATGCTTTTTTCCTGCTTTAGTTAATGGTATGTATGTTTTATTTCTGTCAGCATTTTCTCCTTAATTATGCCTTCTTAGATCAAACGCAAACATCTGTGAAGTCTTAAGCATTATGTGAAGAATTATTTCTGGCATAGATTCCCTTATGCATAGCTTAAAACTAAGAGCTATTATACTAGTAGTGTTCTATACTAGAGTAATTTTGATCAACCCTCATTGCAGTTATAAACTCTGTAAATGTTGGAGAGAAAATGGATATTATACAAAGATTTGAAAGACAACAGCTGTGGACAAGCTGTACAGCTGGTACATTTTAGCTCGTCATAGCTGTAGAATGCTACTGACAAGTGTAGTTCATGCCTGGCTCTTGATTGCTTTCCTTAAAAACACAATTACATGCTGCAAGTTATTTTTCTGTCTTTTGGATAAGAGAAAAGGAAAGAGAAGAGAGAAGGAGAAATAAAGAAAGAAGGGAGGAAGGAAGAATCTGCTTTTACATAAGAAAGAGGGAGGGAGAAGTGAGACATTAAGTAATTTCAACCATTTAATGGTTTACCTCAGAAACACTGATTGATTTGGGAGAAAAAATCTGTTCCTCCATCAATACAAAGTGTCATAATTGGCCCAAAGACATTTTAAGTCATGAGTATTAGTAATGCAACCCCCCCACCCCCAACTGACAAGCAAACACTTCAGCAAAAGCTAGAACATTAGTGTATTATGTGTACTCTTTTGGTCAAAAATCTAAAACACAGCACCATATGAGCTGCAATGAAGAAAATTAACTCTACCTTAGCCAGGCCCAGTACAATATTTTACAATTTACTTTGCACTTTCACTGTTTGCCACATAATACTAATGCTAGTACAAAATACTAAATTAATAACTATTCCAGTAATAAACTGTTCTACGATATTTCTCTTTTTCTTTCTTGTTTCACTATTTCATTCCCATAAATAGTGATTAACAATTTAGGATCATAAAAAGCAAAGCATGAATTTACTGTTGAAATTGCCTGTGGTTAGTTTACAGTCTTAATACTCATTTTATTGGTAGCTTATGTTTTTTCCTTTAATAATTTAGTAAGCTAATTTTTTTTTTTTTAAAGACTATAAAATGGAACACAGAATGATATCTTTTTGTTAGGATTATTGAACCACTAAAATATGGTATTGAATCAAATCCATGTGCTAACACCAGAAATGAGGAAATTACTAGCAGATTCGGTAAGTGATAAGCACGCAACATTTGATTTTTTATTATGTATTGTTATTTCAGAAAGAAAGATTGCTTTATTGAAATGGTAACTTCTGGCAAAGAAAGAACTAATACTGCAGGAGTAATTTTAAAAAGCTGACAGACCTTAAAAATGTAAATTTTAAAAAACTGTTTGAAAACAAAATCAGAATTATGATTTCATCAAAACATTGAAATCTGTGAGGACATATTACTGAGAATGAAAAACTTTCAGTAGAGAAAATAAATATCTGAATATTCCAGATGTTACTAGAATGACAGCAATATGGATAACACTCAGGAAGGATCTGAAGTTCTAGTATGAGATAAAAATGTACATCTGTATACACATGAGTTTTGAGAGGGTTATTACTTGAAAGTTTGGTATGAAATGCCAAACAAATAAGTATCAAAGAGACAAGTTCTGGGTGAAGATGAAAGAGATAAAAACGAAGAGCAATGACATGGGAGATTTACCCCTCTTATCCCAGAAAGAAGTTATATTATAATTTTGCATGAAATAAAGCATGTAGTCAGAAAATATAGTAGGAAATGGGTTGTATAGTAAGTTCTTGAAATAAGTGTAAATGTTTTTGTTAGGTGCTCACAAATAAAACTGGTTACAACCATTTGAAATTACTGTCCAGGAAACAGTTTAGGTGAAAAGGTTCAATACGTAACAGGAGTTATGGTTACATGAAAAGGAGTTATTGCAGCAGCAAAATAATACACACACCACACACACACCCAGACTCCATTCAACTCAAACAACTGGCATGAAAAATCTTCTGACATAATATGTCTAGCAATTAAAGCAACTGAGGGCAGATAAGAGCCTTGTTTTAAAAGAGAGGATATGAAAATCAACAATACAAAAATATACAGATTTGTATATTTTTATTTATATTTATAATATATTTATATATATTATATTTATATTTAAATATATATATTTATTATAAAAGAATAAAGCATAGTGACCTAAATGACCTAAATAAATAAATAAATTTGGCCAAGCATGAATGAACGTTATTTCTAGGCAGGTAAGAAACTTCATGATATATCTGCCTACAAAAACTGACTGACACACAGAAATCAGAGGAACATAAGAGGTACATTATCATGGAAAGCTAAATTTATGGCTTTTCTGAGGAGTAGAGCTAATGTTAATAGAAACACAGTAAGATTAATATTAACTTGGGAAGCAAAATCACAAGCTAAATAGAGAGAGTCAATTGAAGAACAAATGACTGGGCTACATGTATGCAAATAAACAGGGTCTGATGAAATTTACTTTTGAGAATTTTTGAAGTGTTTATGTCTGAAATGCTGGTAGAAATTCCTAAATTCTATCAAAACAATAATGTCTTCTCTCTGATAACCAGGAAGTGTTGTCTATCTTGGCTTTATTAAACCCTTTGATGCATTCAGTCATCTTACTGTCATTTTCAGAATTGGGATTTTTTCAGTTAATAGCAATTATAATGAATATGGTGTTTGAAAATAATTCAGTAGAGTTGAATTTAACTAGCATATCTCTCCCCTTCCCAAATGTATAGGCATTATAATAAACGAAGTGTTCGATTACATTTTTCATTTCAGAAGCAGAAAATTATGTTTTTAAACTTTCTTTAAGATATATTTTCTTGTTTTAAACATTGACCAGAAATATTTTTGCTATTTTTAAAATATTTTACAAAGAATACCTTTCCAATGCTCTTCAGTACCAGTATTTTAGTTCCTCTCAAAAGAGACAGAAAAAATACTTTCTGCTTGAACTGAACAGATTTTTTTTTAAAAACGGCACGGTTCCTGTGGCTGCAGGGGACCCAAATAAATGCCAAGTACTGGCGAGATGTCATTTCACTAAGAACTAAACTGTTTCTTGTCTATTGAGGAGCAGGCAACAAAAGAGTCTGTTCAAAATTGTTGACCATGATAGATGCCAAACCATAATACTAATTTCTCACTCAGTTTGACATCTAAATTAAAAGATATATGATGAAGAGAAAATTCATGCAGGTTAAATGCACAGTTGGTTGGAAAAAGCATCCTTCTAACAGTTATCCCTACTTGCTCCCTACTTGAAGGTTATTCACCGTCATACCTTGCAGGGATTCATCTTTTTTCCAGTGCTGTTCACTAATTTATAATTTTTTAAATTAAAAAAAGGAGAATTGTAAGCACTTTAAGTGGCTGAACTATAATTCAATATTTTCCAATTGAATAAATTTATATGTTGGTCCATAATTTTAATGTCTAAATTAAAATGATTTTTTTTGGAAAAAAAGAAGAAAGTCCTTTAGAATATTGTCTTACAAGCTAGATTCTATCAACAAAATGCCCTGCGGAGCAAGCCATGTACATGTAGGTCTATACATGTCAAGAAGTGTCTAAGAGAAGTGATATTGTCCCTTAAAGCCAAATAATTGCATCAGCAAGGTGAGGTATCCAGCTTGTAGAGGATGAAGTATGAATTATAACATTCACTCAGATGAAGGAGAATGAGAAACATAAGGTATTAAACATTGGAGAAATTTAAGAAACAATAAAAAAGCAAAGGAATTTAACTTCAAAATCAGTTACGTAAATGTTTGTAGAGTAAGGTTTCAGAAAATGACCTGAAAATGACCTGAAAATGACCTGAAAGCTCCTCAAACATTTCAACACACTCAAAATTGTGCTGCTGTTGCAAAAAAAGAGAAAAGTCATTCTGGGAATACTAATGTAAATACTGCCTGAAAGACATGGGAGATGTTATGGCTCTTTTCTGGAATGGTGTGGTCAGTTTCTGACATTCCCCCTTCAAAGATGAAAGTACACTGAAGAGAGATATCTTTATTTCATTATGCCTGTATGGCTTTTGTAGACAGCTCTAAACACACAGTGCTCATGTTCCAAAATGACATGGTGAAATCCAGCTCTAGTCCAAAAACTGTGTTACACCATTGGACTTCAGAATGATTGAGCTAATTAGCCCAGTTTCTCAAGTGTATCACCATGCTGTCAGCAAAAGAGGTTTTGAATCAACATGATCCACCTTGGACAGGCAGACCACACTTGAGTCTATTTTCATTAGACAATACACATATATCTCCAGAGGGACTGGAAGTAAAAGATAGTAAACATACTAAAAACGAAGTATGAAAGTGTTGAAAACAAATGGAATAAAAGAAAATACCTCAGTAAATCTCCCCTCAAAATGTCAATAACCTTGTCTTTCAAAATAGTTTCATTGGATGAAAAAAAGCAAAAAGTGTTGTGATTTTACAAATATTGAGGTTCATTTTGTTATTTCATTAATGTGTAGTGCAAAGTGTATTGTAAACTTGTGTCAAACTGCTTCTTGTCTACCTATGATTTCTCTGAGGGGATTAAAATGTCATTCACTGAGGTGTCCCAAGAAGTATTTTTTTAACATTTGTTAAAAAAAAAAAAAATCTGTGTAAGAAACATCAGCTAAGCACAGCAGGATAGTAGCTGCCACACTTGCAAACGGTCAGTTTCAAATCAAAGAAAAAAAGGTCGTAGCTTTCCTTTCTTCCCAAAAACATCATGTGAAAACTTCTTCAACTTCTTGACTTTTCTCTTGAATTCAGCCAGATATGTTATGATCTCCAGCTTTGTTCTTTTACAAATATTTACTTTCTTCTGTGGTTTCTTCTAGATACTTTAGTAGATAAAGAATGGTTAGATTACCTCAAAAAATTGGTCTATATGCAAGCTGCTACTTCGTCTGACTCACAGTTCCCACTTCTTAATCCCAAAGCATCACCTCCTATTGTTACTTAGGATATTTTTTTTTCTGTATGATTCGAGGTAATAATATGAGGCCAGTTTCACTCACGTATGTTCTAATAATTAGTTTAGTGAAAGAGTAATTGTTTAGTAATTATTCTAAATTACCTAAAATTATAATTTTTCTTGGGAATGAAATTTATATTTTATATTATTATATTCTAAAATTATAATGTATAATGTATTATATATGAATAATGAACAATTATATATTTCATTTACTTTATACTACTATTTTTTATATTGTTATATTTTTTACATTATAATTTCTCATGGTACCATTTTTTTAAGGATTATTTGACATAAACTTGAAACTCTGGAATAATTTCTAGGCTGAAACCTAGTGCAACTCAGAACAGTCAGTATTTCAATGGTTAGAGTATTAATTCTGTACATGCCTATTAATCTGAAGACCTCAGGAACATATTAGATTAATTAATTAAATATATGGGTGTGATTTTGTTCCCATTTATAGACAGATAAATTTTAAATCCATCCATTAATATTTTTCCCCAGCAGAATTTAAATATGTTCTATAAAAGTTTCTCCGGAATATACATAGGTATCTCTATCACCTAAAATCAAGAAAGGATTAGACAACATATATTTGACTCCTAAACTGTATTAATGATTGTAGTATTTCTTTAGCTCAGTAAATTGGAATTTTGAGCTACATGAGTTTTACTTAGAATAACAATTTTTAAAAAATATTGGACATCCCTATAAAATATTTTGTAAAATGCATATATTTCAATGAATTATTTTGAAATTTACTTTATTTTCATTCCCCTTTGACTTACTGTGTATGTTGCTAATTTAGGTTTCATGTAATGTCAGCATGGCCACAGAAAACTGTATGTTTTTTATTCTTTCAACTTGTTTAACAGTGATACTTTAATCTTTTAATCAATTCCTTTAAATGGCCTGTCACTTCAAGGACTGAAGTCTAGTATTTATAGTGTAATTCCAGACTTCTGCAAAGGCATATTTTCATTCATCTGTCATGCTGGTCTCAGCTCTTCAGGGCAGAGCAGGATATACAGAAACTGACATCCTGGCTTCCTCTTGATGCTAAACGCAAGAATTGGGAGACAAGTCACTTTATATGCATAAAAATTGATCTTCACCATAATGACTTCTTTGAAAAAGTGGGTTTCCACAAGAGACAAAGACTCAGAACTAGATTTGTATGAAAAAGAAATTATATATTTCTAGTCTCAGAGATATTATGATAAGGCTGAAGCCAATTTGCTTACACTGATGTAAAATTAGAGTAGGCAAAGAGATACCTAAGTAGTATAACTGATCTTATAATGGTAGAGGACTTGTATGGAAATCAGAAATGCCTTGTGTAGTTTATTTAGAAAATACAGAAACTGTAGAGAAATAATGGACTCAAAATTGGAGATTTTTATTGGTATTATGGCAAGAGGTATTAAATATAAAGATGGTCTCCAGACTGCTGATAGGCAAATTTGTATATAAAATTAGATGCCTAATGCAGCAGTTGTATTCTGTACTTAGAAATCAGTTCAGTGTCCCACACAGAGAGGTCTAATGTTGGGTCAGATGATTTAAAGTATCCCAGATGTTCTTCAGCTATCTTTTCAGAAAGGTGTTCTTCTGTAGGCAGTGCCTTATATGCCACCTTCATGGAGACATCTCAATCTACCTAAGGCTTCTTAAATACCATTTATATCTTCTATCTAGACAATTAAACTAAACCCTAAATATTTAAATGCAAGTATGCACATGTGAACTAAGAAAGGGATTCAGCTACCTATCCTTCTGTCATTTTATGTGCTATGGAATAGCCTACCATTGCTGTTCTACCAGGATGAAGGTCTCTTATGGTCTCAGGATCACATAAGCCACGTCTCTATGCAGGAGATAGTGTTGACTCAAATATCTCAATGTCGTTAATCAGCCTAAGTTTAATCAGTGAAGTCTATCTCAAGGTATCTAAGTTACTGTTTTAGTAGAAGTTAATTTTCAGTTGTCTAAGAAGCAGCATTTAGTCTTATTTGACATGCCCTGGTATATCCCATTTAATTTCCAGATACTGCTCCAGGAAAGGATACATTTCTGGTGTTAGAATTATCAGCATCTTACAGATGTCTTGACTAGTCAAGAGCATCTCAGATATGTCTGTGTTCTGGCAACTAAATCCATCACCTGACTCATGCCTAGACAATTACATTTGAACCCTATATTTAGATCTAAAACCTGGTGATGAGTCCACCTTAAGCCTCAGCTCAGTAGCCACATCTTAGGAATCCAAGTTCCTTAGACTGGATGCATGAATTTTAGTCAGCTAAAATTATCTGTGACAAATTTCACCACCAGAATGAAACCATTTACACTACCATATATAAATTATGTATGTAATAAAGTTTAAATAACATTTCCATTCTTATATTTATTGTGAAACATTTTGGTTTATTCTTTTTAATTTAAATCAGTTAAATGATAAAAGCATCCAGTTATTAAAATGAGACTTACAATATTTATTTTAATTAATAAGTTGGGTTTTTATTTCCAAATATTTGTACTATCTATGGATGTCTTCCGGAGAGGAAGTACTTTCAAAGAAATATGTAAGTTTTTAATGAATCTGTTAAAAGTAAAATAATAACATGGAAATGTTCTTGGCTCCTAGTTTCCACATAATTCCTAGCTCAGTACCCATTTTCTTAAGCTAGTAGGTATAGTGCTTAGTGAGGTTTTTACACAGTGGAAACAAAATTGGATTTGTTAGTTGAGTTGATTTACTATAAAAAATTTTTTTTTACATAAAAAATGAAGACAAGGGATTAAAACGTACTTTACAGTATCTTTCAGATTTATTTTAGTGCACAGCTCTAGTAATTACTTGATTAAAATCAAATCTGACATGTTGATAATATTTTAATTAGTAATACTTCTATGACTTGCTGGGAGGTTACATGCTAATTTTGGCTTGCAGCTTTGGAGACTGGCTGCGAAGCAGATGGAGCTAACTTGTAGAGTGGTCCCTCTCCTGCCTTCCATTTTTATAGTCTGGTAAAATGAAGCTTCTTGGTAGTGCTGGAAAAGGTGGCATGAATTCTCCTTTCATTCTCAGAAAATTATGGTGAGATTACACTTTTGGCTTGCTAGTTTGCCTTAGCATTTACCAGCACAACACGTGTCTACAGAAAAGCTGTTCTGTTTAACAGACAGATTGGTAGGAACGATTATATTTCTGCTCTAGACAAACTTTCCATCTGAATGGAAATTCCTTCTATTCAGTCTAACATGCTTCTGGAGTCTCTGTGTTGTCACTGGAAAAGACACAGATTCTCACTTCTTGTAGCAAAGCAAAAAAGAGAGTTAAAAATGTAACATTATTGCCTTTCCACTCTGACCTGCTGTAGACTACTGATAATGACACCTCCTCTGTATTTTTACAACAAACAGATAACTCAAACTAATGAGCGTTATCTCTCTTTCTGCCCAGAAAACGTAACAGTTTCTAGGCTTGAATGTTGACTCTTGTATTCATTGTAAATGCCATTCATGCAGAATTGCTGTTGCTACACATCCTATCATGCTCCTGTAGTAGGAAACTGACAATCTTTCCCTCTCAACATCTGAGGCAACAGAGGTCACTCTTTTCCTGTCCTTGTTTTCAAGATCATTTAAGGGGTATATTTATAAAGCCCTTTGCAAAAAAATCATAGGTTTTCTTTAATACCTTCTCTGCTGAGGTATTAGACTCATTCACCTAGGTTCAGGGATAAGATCTTTTCATATGAGGCCTACTTTCAGCTTGGAAGTTTCAAGCACAACACAGCAAGCTCATGACTCTATTACAAAATGACCCTATTATGACATGACAATTTTATGGGTTCTTTTGTCAGTTGGAATTGTTTTGTGCTTATTTTATGCATGTAAATTATTTTCCTTTAAGCCATTTGTTTTCATTCATTCTTCATAGTCTATTGTTAACTTTCCCATCTACTCGCTGTTCCCTTTACTATCCTCTTTGTAACAGATGGTGCATACGTTCTTGAGCTGGCTCTTGCCTGTGTGTTAGAGATAAACGACACAGTGGAAATAATAAGACAAACTACTCTGCTTCCAAAAAAAAACTATTAGAAAATGACAGACATTTGAACATAAGCCAGTCTGGCTGAAAGTAAATAGATAGGAAGGCCAAATTAGAACCAACAATTGTATGATGCTAAACCAATATCTAAGATTTTAATTAACTAAAGAAAAAGGTCACATCTTGTGAGACTGACTCAAAATAATTGTTACCTTTCGAGGTAAGTATAGCAAAGAAATTGAGACAAGTCAATGATTCTCAATAGATTTTTCTTAAATTACAGCTCCACAACAGTATTCTTTCAGGAACGGACTTTAAGTTATTGGTTTGTTGACATCAACCTTATACCTTAAAAACAGAAACTGCAGAGTCTTCACAGTGGCCTTCAGCCTGGCCACATGGAGAAAAGAATTGCACTGAAGCTAGTGCTCTGATACCAAGACAGCAAAATTGTAGAGGCGAGCAACACAGTGTTGATGGAAGATGTTGCTCTAACACTAGAAACTTTTTTGACCTGTTTTTTTTGGACTGTGTGCTGGGTTCTGTAAAGTTGAGCAATTTGAGTGAAAAGATATGATATAATCTAACAAAAGCAACTGAACAGGTAGAAAATGGAGTATTGTCTGGTTAATTGCAGTAGAAAATATTTGAAGAGAACAACGAACCACAGCCAGAAAAGGATAGTTTTCTGCTATCTCAAAACTGGTGCAGGAATAAAAGATGTACCACAGTGGAACTATTTTCTGTTAGAGGTTTTATATGCAAAAACAGAAGAAAAACTAAAATGTATTATTTTTATAGTTGATTTAATTAGATATGAAGAGTCTAAAAATATACAACCAGATAAAATATGTCAAATGTATTCTTAAAATGATGACTATGACACCACAGTTCAAACCTGAAGATGTCATAAAACTTGACTTAAAAGTCAATGGATCTGGAAGATAGGCTATTTTTGCTGACATACTTGAAAAAGAGGAGAATTTGCTCATAATGCAGAGATTTTATTAAAAAAAAAAAAAGTCAAGTGTTATATAGGAAAAGAGTTCAGTATCCTGTTAACAAAATCCCTGCATTGGCTTATCGCTTAAAATTAGTCAAGTTCTGTTCCAAAAATAAAAAAAAAATAATCACATAATATGAATATTAACACAAAACCATTTTTACTGTTTACTGTATGACACAGATGGGTTTGCATGTCATCAGCTTCATCAATGTCTTCTTTATTACAACCACTAGTAACTTATGTGGAGAAGAATTAATCGAGTCAAAATTACAACTACTTCAAGCTACAAATACCTTGGTCATTTTGCTCTTAAAAATATATATAGCTGTTAAATGCATATTAAATGTACCTGGTAAATATATGAAACACACTTATTATATTAACTATATTAAATATATGATATTTAATATTATTGTTATGTTTAATATATAATTTTAAAATATATTTAATGTTAAATATCTTTATAAATATATACATATATGTATATGTGTATATGTACATATAAACCTGTACCTATATATGTACAACATATATATATATCTCGTCAATATATCAGACCTCAAGAAGACAATTTGCAAATTTCTAATGGAAATAAACTTGATGGAAGGCAAAAAATACTTGGTCACTAAATTATGTTGTCCAGTGGTGTCTAACACTACTGAAAGCATACATTTGATTCTGGAGGAACTGATCCACTTTGAATGACCAGAAAAGAATTTACCATAAATCTATTAGCATTTCTAATAAAGAGCAGATTCTTGAAAAAAGTATTTGAGATTATCTGATTACAGAGTAGTGTGTATTTTCTAAATATACTGGGGATAGTACAATACAGTTACTGTTAGGTATCTGTGGTTCTTAAGGATTCTGATTAAGGGTCTTGTCAGTAATTGGTAGCAACTCAGCAAAGACATCAGCTGAGTCTTTTATTAAATTGTTAAAACAGTAAGACTCCTCACACAAACAAATTTTGAAAAAGACAGATTTAGAAAATACAGCTTAAATAGCACCTTGAAGATTCCAAACGCACCACCTGCTAGACGACAGATAAACTAAAGCCGAAATCTTTCCAATTCAGAAGACCATATATATCATAACTACTGAGAATGAGGAGGGGGTGGGGGAGAAGAAACTAACAAAGACATTGTTTCATGACAGATGAACACATGCCTGAAGAGAAGATCTAGGGCTATTATCCTCTAAAAAAGGAGCATTAAGGAACACAGCAAGGAAAGAGTAACATAGTGCTGGGAGAGACTGACATAGTACAATCTTCAGATCAGACTGGCAGTGACTAGACATTCTCATCAGAGCTTTCAGATATGTTTCCATGTTGATGTTATCCTTTAGATCTATTCCAGAGTTTAATATAAATTATTTCTCTGTAATATACAACAATTACAGTAAATGCAATTTTGTTTTGTCTAATTAATGTTATGTTTAAAAACAGGATGATGGAGTCCTCTGTAATGACATAAATGGCATTAGAAATGGGATATAATTAATGCCTTGCATCTGCCATGGAGAGCTGAGTGAAGATAAACAGGCTTTTGAAATGTAGTCCTTTCCACTGTCTTCTTCACTTGAAAAGTGGAAGTCAGAGATTTAGAAGTCAAAAGGAAGTGTTCCTAGAACAAAACTCTCATGGGACTTTTACCCTTTGCACAGCTTGAGAAAGTTAGTAATGAACTTTGTTGTAGACAAGCTTCTGGCACTCAAGCAGCAAGATGTGACTTAAATGATTATGAAGAAAAGGAAATGTCTGCATCTAGGACATTTCATGTTTTCCTTGTGTTGGAGTGCTCAAAAAAAGCTAAATTTCATCCTAAACAGCAAGGCAGATGTTATGTGCAGAAAAAATGAAATAAAAGTAATGCTATGTTGACAATCTTGTATTTTATATAAAAAAGCAGTGATATTTTCATATTCAAAAGTATATTGAATTAACAGAGATCCAAGAATCAGTGTGTAAAATTTTATTTTTAGAATGGGTTTTAAAAAAAGTGATACATACAGTACAATCCTAAATGAAGCTCCAAAGAGATTTGTGCTGAACTTTTTAAATTATATAGACATTCTGAAGATAAAACTCTGTATTCTAATTCTGTATTCTGAATTCTGTATTCTAAGAAATTAAACCATTAAATTTCTATTGCAATACACACAATTTTTTGAACCTTATTGGTTTGATTTTCTGCACTTTTAAAATAATTTAGTAGGTGAGGTTTTATTTCTGCATGTAACTTCATCCATTCAGACCTCAGTATGTCACCTGTTGTTTTTCCTCGCCCTCATAATTTAAACAATTTCTAATTAACAGCTATTTGTTGTTCTATCTATTTCCAGGTGATCCCAAGGTTAGTAAATAGTAGTGAAATTTGATATAAAAACTTACTGCAACTAGGTCAATAAAAGAATTAATCTAGAAAAAGCCTTTTTAGCCTCAATCAGATCAAACACTGACACGCTAGGGAATCCAACAGGAGATGAATCCAGAAAGTCAGTTAATATGGAACAGATTAGACTGTACAAAGAAGCTGGAAATTACTATGAAATTCCTCGTACCTAAACTACCACTGCAGACACAGGAAGCAAACTCAATAATTAACTATTGTGACTGGCAAAATGATAGTTGAGGGGCAAAAAATAAAAGAGGGACAAAGATGACAAAGTAGCCTATAGATTCAGATAATGTCTGTGTAGGTACCTACTTGGATATCAGGATTGTGCTTGGTATAGATTGTTCTTCAGTAATGCTGATGACTCACTCTTAACAGTAACTCATAATAGGTTTTTACCCTTTTACATTGTCATGTTGCTATGACAATACATCTGAAATAGAGTTGGCTCAGATAAGTGGACAGTGAGGTGGACTGAAAACTGATTGAACTGCTGGACTCAAAGGGTTGTGATCAATGGCACAAAGTCTAGTTGGAGACCATTCACCAGAGTACCAGGGTTGATACTGCCTAACTTCTTCATTAATGACCTAGGTGTTTGGACAGAGTGTGGTCTCAGAAAGTTTGCAGGTGATACAAACCCGGTACAAGCAGTTGATAAACCAGATGGTTGTTCTGCTGTTCAGAGGAACCTGGATAGGCTGGAGAAATGGGCCAAAAATAATGTCAAGAAGTTCAGCAAAAGGAAATGAAAAGTCCTGTACCTGGGAAGGAATAAGTCCATGTATGAGTACATGCTGGGGCTAAGCAGCTGGAAAGCAGCTTAGCAGAGAAGAACTTGGTGGTCCTGATGGATAACGAATTCAACATAAGCCAGCAATGTTCCATTGCAACAAAGGCAGCCAACAACTTCCCAGGCTCCATTAGGAAGGACACTGCCATGAGGTTATGGGAGGTGATTTTTCCCCTTAACTCACCATTGGTGAGGCTGTATCTGGAATGCTGCTTCTGAGCTCCTCAGTAGAAAAGAGACATGGACTGGAGCAAGTCCTGCAAAGAGTCATGAAGATCAGTAAGGACTTGAAACATCTGACGTGAGGACAGGCCGAGAGAGCAGGGACTATTCAGCCTGGAGAAGAGAAGGCTTGGGGGAATCTTATCAATGTGTATAAATACTTGATGTGGTGGAGTAAAGAAGACAGACTTCTTTTAGTGATATTCAGTAAATGGACAAGAAGGCACAAATTGATATACAAGAAATTCCATGTAAGCATAAGAAAAAGCTTTTTTACTGTTAAGGTGGTCAAGCACTAGACCAAATTTCCCAGAGAGGTGGTGAAGACTCCATCGCTGGAGATACTGATAACTCAACTTGGACACAGGCCTTAGTAACCTGCTGTATCTGATCCTGCTCTTAGCAGGAGTACTGAACTAGAAGATCTCCAGGGGTTCCTTCTGACCTGAACAATTCTGTAATACTGTGATACACAACCACATTATACTATGAGGAGAGCTAATTTGCATAGGTTTCATCAACTACTCTAGCTGTGCCTTCATACATTGTTCAACCAGGTTGAGACAAGATTTGATGATCTCTAGAGATATCTTTTGGCTTTTTTTCCCCTTGATCTCATAGTTTACTTGTGTGTAGAGAGCTGCAAAATTAAAATAGTGTAATGTATTTTGGTTGTATTCTTTGAAAAACTGAGGATATTAATGGCTGTTCTTTTTTTTTTTTTTTCAAAAGGGCTTAGTACCTCATGCCAAGTCACACTGTGATTTGGTACTTAAATGAAATTCATGCTGATAATTCCTAATTTGCCAAGTTACTCAAAAACTTTCACAACAAATTCCACGTATGCCTTAACTGAAAGAGCTGTGACTGTGCTGTCAGTTTGATGAAATAAAGATAAAAACAGTGGTAATGCCTATGTTTCTAACTGCCCATTGTGCCTTTGTTGTAGAACTTTTGTGCAAACTTTCTCGTTCTTATGCATTAATTTAAGGCTATGTGACTTTGCTGTCACAGCAACACAAAGGAAATGAAATTGCTGATATGGCCTTCTCTGCTCCAGCTAGACAATAGAGAAGTTTATATATATATTAATCTTTCTTTTCTACTTCATATGAAATGAAAAAGATTATTTACTTATTTATTTCACATTTTGTAGTCTGAGAAAACTGACTGCCATGCACTGCTGGAATAGTATGATACATGAGTCAAAAATGGCTCTTAATCAGCTCCATCCAATAAAATAAAATAAAATTAAACAAATCTCTGGCATTTCTTCAGAAAACACCCTGCAATCTCCCCATGTTTACTACAGTTATAGGTTTGATAATATTTTTGTTTTAAAACTATTTCAACAGAAAGCTAGTATTTATAATAAAAGTGAGGAACTCCGGAAACTTAGTTACTGATAATATAGCATTTGAACGAGAATCAAGATTTTTAATGTGAAAATAAGTTTATGTTTAGTTTGCATCTCGTTTAAATTAAACACAAACACCTTCCTGAATTTCCCCCTCCCCCAAAACAATCTGAAAATCCAAGATATTGGAAAAGTTTCAAAATATAGGTATTGACACAGTTTTTTTCTGAAATGTCATCTGTTCCATAGATTCTGGAGATGTGCAGTGCAGTTGACATTCTTATTAATTTCACTGCCACTATAAAGCCAAAATGCCAACTCTGCTGACAAACCATCCAGTGTCTGATTGTTTCCAGTACAGTCAAAGAAATCTAACCTCATCCACAGAAACATAAAAAAGTTTGTCCCAGAGTGCCTGGTATACTCCAGCCTCAGGAGTTTCTAAAGGTCTTGGAATATAGTTTATTTATCCAGGTATCTATAGTGTTCATTTTATATTTGACCTAACCATTCAAATTAACTTTATGGAATGGTACTTCTAGAGATGAAAAGTCTTGTCATAAGATTTACTTCTACAATTGATCATCTATTTGAATTCTGATACTGACTATGTGCCGCCACTGTGAGGACAGGAGTCTAGTATAACTGCCTCATGAAGATGCTGTGCTGGAGATGTTTAAAAATAAATGAGAAGCAGCCCCAGGTTTCTTGGTAGGACCTAAAAGCTCTGAAAGCACTGGATGCTCAGATGTCAGGTGATCCCAATGATTTTTTGCAGTGTCAGTGACAATGGCAGTTCCAAATTTGTGAAAAGTAAAGACTATTGAGTCAGTGTTAAAATTGAACTGCTTAGAAGAAAAAGAGCTTCACTCTGGAAAGCAAAAGCATGGTTATACCTAATGTTTTTGACAAAGCCTTTAATGCTTCCACAGTTGTTATTTTATGCAAGATGTGTCTGAAAATAACTGGTTGCACAAGTTGATACACTATCACCTGTGTGAATTTATTATTATTTGCTTGGCAGACAATTAAAAGCTAACATTGTAGATATCAAACCATGCTGTGAAATACATATGACAAATCTTAAGGTTAAATAATTTAGACAGAAATACAATCTATATACATGAGCCTTAGTAAAAAAACCAAGGATAAGTACAACCATGCACAGTATATGTAAGGACCAGCCCAGAAGAGATACTGTAGAAAGAAACATAGCAAGAGGAAAGGCATACCAGAATGACCAGTCATACTGCCTGTACTTGTAGACCTTGACAAAAGGTCCAAATGCCACAAAACTGAAGCACATTGGCAATGTGGCAGAAGGTTAGAACAGCATTCTTGGAAAATCAGGCAATAGTGAGAAGTCTGGAGAAAGGAAGATATTTCACTGTACTGAAATATAGATCTGTTTTGTAAAATGTTAGGGATTTCTTGCAAACTGATGTCCATGAGTTGAGAAAAACAAAGGATTTACATGCCTGAAGTATCACAGAGTAACAGAAACAAACAAACAGACAAGAAAAGTAGCCGTGAAGAAAGCAAAGATGTGCAGTGCCATTTAAGATGCCAAAAGTGATCCTTGTTGATTGCTGATTGCACCAAGAGAAGAGGTATTCCACAGCTCCTGCATCATATCCATCAGCCATCTGATGATGTCTTATTTATGCCAGCACATCTCTAACAGTTCTGGAAGTCTGTGTGCCAGCCATGAATCAAGTGCTGTGGCTCAACACTGTTAAACAACTGAATCAACTACCTTCTTAGAGAAAAATGAAGGAAGAAAGGTGAGAGGCTAACAAAGTCCAGAAAGACCTCCATTTAAACTTTTGAACAGGGAACCCTGAAGTTCCACAGATTTAATGTGGTTTGGACCTACTGAAAAGGAAGGCTACGCTTTAAAATTTTACTATAAGTAGCCCCATCTGGAGGGAGGATGGCAAAAGTCTGGGTCTTGAGCTGTTTAGGCAAAACAGCAATATCAATAGTTTAGGCTAACTAGGGAAACTAGGCAAATTAGGGAGCATAGAGGTATCATGTGATGTCAAAACAATATGCCAGCAGATATGCAGGCTGCTGTGTTCTTTACTATCTTCAATTACCAGGCTGGTTTAAGTTTAACCCCCTGATGAACTCATTACCATAGTCTATTTTGGAGTATTTAAATTGCCATCATGTAACTGTATACTAAGGAAAATTGGCATATATTATCAAATTATAGTAAATAAAGCAATTTCAGAATTCCCTAAAAACTGCCTTATCAATATGTCCATTTAAGCATAGAATCATAGAATCATAGAATCGTCTGGGTTGGAAAAGACCCTTGGGATCATCGAGTCCAACCATCTACCCTACTCTACAAAGTTCTTCCCTACACCATATCCCCCAACACCACATCTAAACGTCTCTTAAACACATCCAGGGATGGTGACTCAACCACATCCCTGGGCAGCCTATTCCAATGCTCGACCACTCTTTCTGTGAAAAATTCTTTCCTAATGTTCAGTCTAAACCTACCCTGTTGGAGCTTGAAGCCATTCCCTCTCGTTCTGTCATTAATTACCTGTGAGAAGAGACCAGCACCAACGTCTCTACAGTGTCCTTTCAAGTAGTTGTAGAGAGCGATGAGGTCTCCCCTCAGCCTCCTCTTCCTCAAACTAAATAGTCCCAGCTCCCTCAATCATTCTTCATACCATTTATTCTCCAGGCCCTTCACCAGCTTCGTTGCCCTCCTCTGTACCTGCTCCAGCACCTCGATATCTCTCTTGTATTGAGGTGCCCAAAACTGGACAAAATACTCGAGGTGTGGCCTCACCAGTGCTGAGTACAGGGGCACAATCACCTCCCTACTTCTGCTAGTCACGCTATTTCTAATACAAGCCAGGATGGCATTGGCTTTCTTGGCCACCTGGGCACACTGCTGGCTCATATTCAGCCATTTGTCAATTAGAACCCCCATGTCCTTTTCCGCCAGGCAGCTTTCCAGCCACACTTCCCCAAGCCTGTACCGATGCATGGGGTTGTTGTGGCCCAAATGCAGGACCTGGCACTTGGTCTTAAGTATCACGCAGGGGCAAAAAAAAAAGTAGATGACCTAATGAATATCACCCTTAGTACTTCAAAGACAAGCTCTAAAGCTATTCAGACTGCTTGTGTGGCACTTCAGATACCAGGCACAATGCCTCAGTTTATAATCAGTTTTGTCAGCTATTTATAGTCAGCTAGGAATTTTTTTAAGTGGCCTCATTAAATGTTTCCCCATCATTTCTGTAAAATATGCTTCCTTTTGCCCATATTAGTAGAATATTTGACTTCATCTCAGTATTGTGAGAAATGCAAAGCAATTTCCAATGACAGCAAAAATATTTAAATCATGACAGGTATTCAGATAACACAAGTTTTCTTTTAAAAATTGAATTAATATTTTTCCACCCTGTAGTTATGTTTTTAATCATGTTACAAAGGAAGATTAATTGTGCTTTTATACTTAAGCTAGGTAAAATAGGAGATGATAATTAAATGTAGGAAATCTGGAAGGTATGTGAAGCAATATTTAGACATTTCTTTGGATTTTTTTTTTTCCTATCCAACATAAATCTGCTACTATGGAACTAGATCAAACCTAGCAGAGAAATTCAACCAAAAACAAATCACCAATTGAACAACTGTATACCTAGTAGCAGTAATACATCCCTTTCAGTAGATTTTTGTAACATTTTCCCTTTCACATGCTGTCATCCTTAAAAACCCTAACTAGATGTAACATTAGAAAACACATTAAGTGTCATTTGAAACAGAATAAAGCTGTATTTATAGAACAGCCAGAAATAAAAGAAATTGAAAACAAATCTATAATTTTTCTTTCTTTGTCTTTCCTGGATAAGGCTCTCATTTTTGCTTAGATTTGAGTCCAGTAACTCTCAGGGCTTTGCTATACTACAACAGAGACCCTCCTCATCCCCCAGGAAGATTTTTTTTTTTTTTTTTTTTTTTTTCTGGTCACCTGAAAAAACTGTCTTCTATCTGCTCTCTGTTCCTCTCCACAGTCTCTCAATCTTTATTTGCATGATTTCACAATACCTTCATCCCATCTGACTTTCCAGAAGATTTCTCCAAATTATTCATGACCATTTGGCTTCAGAAAAATAACAATCTTGTGTTCCTGCTATGCAGTTTCACTTAATTCAGAAAGTACTATCCAAGAGTAAGGTAAACAGGTGGTTGTCTTTTTTGCTGCTCAGCCATATGCTTTGAGCAGAACACAACATAAAAAGCACACACAGTAAACAGTGAAGAAATTAAACAGCTACATCACCCACCTCAGTTAGGAAATTCTTACCAGACTATGTGGGGGGAACATGAATTAAATTTTTCATTAAAATAGCTGCAGTAACATTTTCCCCTCTAAAAATAAAAAACCAAACCAAACCAAACAAAAACAAAAACAAAACCAAAACCAAAACCAATAAAAACCAAACCCAAAACCAAACAAACAAATTCCCAGAACACGGGAGAATATTCACTTGGTCTCAGCATTTGACTTCCTAAAGTCTTTCCAAAACCCTGAGTAAAATCTCTGGTAAAACCAAAAGTATTAAGAAAAGCAAACAAAAACAAAAAAAAAAAGACCCCTAAAGCAAAAGAAGTAAGTGAAGTGTGGCAGATGAAGTTTTAATCCATTTAAATATTTATACTTTCTTTCGAAGATTTTGACTTATTTGAAACCTGATAATGCCTTCAATTAGTTCTCTGTGGTGTAAATCACTCCATCATTCCTACAAAAAAGCTTTAAGCCTAACAAATGTGCAGATGGTAAAGTGATTTCCCTCTATGTGTAGGCATGCTATTAAGCACTCTAATACCATAATGACATCAAGATGACAAGATGACAGCTTAGTGCTGATCACAATTTCTCCTATTGTTTTTAGGATGTTTGATGCACTTTAACTCTGTGTTGGAATCAGATATAACAATGGATTGTAGTCTCTTGCATTAGAATATTGTATTCTTTTTAACAGCCACAGAACTGTCTTTGAAATGTTTCCTTCCATTCAATTACTGCAGCTGCAAAGAAAGATATTCCATGAGAATTTTGGCTGGGTCTCCTGGCTGATGCAGTTAGGGAATCAATTCAGTAGTGAATCCATTTATAAAAATGAAGTAGGAAGAGCAATGATTTTATTAATTCTTTTGTTTGTCCGTTTAGGTTAAAGCCTGAGCATGTGCATGGATTTAGGCACCTTGATAAAATATTTACATATTGATGAACTCTTCAAAAACTTCCTCAGCTCTTTCTAAGCCTAAAAGACTCCTATGTATAAATATGCTTCTTCAAGGGTTCCAGAAATTCGTTTGTGACCCAAGCTGAACCCAAGCAGATTCTCAGACCAGTGATCTCTACAGGTATCCTATCTCATGAACATAACTGGAAATGATAGGCATTTTCAGAGTCTATTCAGGAAGCAACCTTCAGGTTGCTTCTTCGGGACTTTGGGAAACAGCCAGATGAAAAAATCAACATAGCCCTTTAACGAAAATGAGCTCTTCAGTAATACAATAGATGCTGTCCAAGCAGTGATCAGAAAGAGAAGAAAGGGAGTGAACTAGGTAAGGTGAGCTGTTAGAAACTGCAACTGCATTTTGCTAAGTTGTCTGACACAAGATGAGATCTGCCCTGCCGAATAACTTCCTTCAGCAGCTTCAGCTACCTGAATATGCCTTCGCTTTTTTCCATGGGCCACGTACTGGCTAATAAGGTGAAAGGTTTCATTCTTGCCATTTTAAACTGAGTCATTAATACAGAAGTATTTTTAGAGGTGCTGCCACTGCAACTGGTATTCAGATGATGTCCAAGGAATAGCTTTTTGCTTTTGTCTCTAACTCTTCCCTTCCAAAACCAGTGCTCCACCTTCCAAGTTCCCTGAGAGTTACTGTGATGTTTACCTTTATATTTATATCATAAATTCCTAGTTCGAAATCCAAACAGCTTTTCTTCCACAATCATTCACTATAAGGTTCAATATTTCAAAATTGCTTTTCATCCTGATCAAAAACAAAAATTTGAAATATAGATTTATTTGATGAAACAGAAGACAATGAAAATGAACCAAAACACACAGATTTATCAGGTGGGACTGCTAATCTTTTTTCATTTTTGACGCATCACTCAATTTTCCACTTATAGATGTCAAATACTAGTTGACTGGTGCCCTACATGTCTCCAGATGCTGATACAGAGGATGCAGGTTTCCGACAGATCTTAAATCATATCTGCCAACCTATATCTGGGTTATCCTAGAGTACCTTAAATGGCATTAGGTGCCTCTGTGAACCAAATAGATCAAGCTGCTGTGTGTAGACGAGTTAAATTCCATGCACTGAGACATACTGACATGTGAAGGATGGATATAGTTTAGCACACATTCTGTTCAGCTGCATCCTAACTTCATGTCCTACCATACAATAGATCTAGGATAGATCACTGTCAACCTTTGAGATAACACCAGAGCTAGCTTTGGAGATGCCAGGCAAGGAAATAAAATTATCTTTATGGATTTCTTACTGCTGTTATTTCATTGCCATTTCAACTGTTTGATAATCTGAATAAAGCTTAATCTTGGCATGGCTCCTTAATTGTTTCCCCCAAGATTTCCAGATCATAAAAAACAAATTAAATAATTTTATTTAAAGGAGGAGAACAAACACATAAGGTACCTAATGTTTAAATAGCGTTAGACAGCACTGAAAACACAAATTAAGTCTCACCTTAAACTAAACTTTTGTTATTTGATTTTAAGACTTGAGAAGAGCTTGGATAAAGCAAGCACAACTAATCCATCCAAGAGCTTTCTGCTCTTTCACTTGAGTACAATCCAAATTCAGGAACACTACTAGCTGTCCAACACTGCATGTTTCAGTGAATAGTTCACCCACCAAAACATCATTTGGCTTAAATAAGTAATGCTAATATACTTCTAAAAGAAGTCTTGTATTCTAAGGCTGAAGAAATGTCTTTTCAAAATATTGAGGCCTAACATAGAAATAAAGTATCCCGAATCTGTTGACTAAAACATTATTTCATCTTTCTTTTGAAAAATCTAGTTCAAACCACTGTGTATTTAGATACTGTCAGCAAAATTGTTTTCACTCAAATTGCCATAATTAATTCTATGAATAGAGTGAGCCAATTCTCCCTTTGACAAATATCAACTATCTGAGAGGGTAAAGGCTTAAAAAATAGGTCTTTTCTCTGCATTTTTCTCCTGTTACACACAAGTCGTTTCATTAGCTTAGAGAGTCACACTATTGTGAAACCTAAATAAAATAGCCTTTATCCATTCTGCTTAGAATTCAAGCAATCTATTTAGAAGTTTAAAACAATAAAATAATTGAGATTTCAGTTTTTTTGCAAAAAATATACAAACCATTTATTCATACCAGTGCTACAACTGAATTAGTGATCAAAAGCAATGATCAATTTATATCTACTGGAAAATGTATAGGGAACAGAGGATGAGGAAAAGGTTTGAACACAGTATTTTCCATCACGTTCTGTCATTCTAACTTCCTAGAAAATCTGGCTCACATATACATAATTGATGCCCATCTTTACAGGTGATAAAATGTCTTCTAACCTCTCCAAGGTTGTACGCATAATTGAAACTGAAGACGCTACTTAGCCAGCTTTGTGACAATCTTATCAGGAGCAAGGAGAAGCGGCTACGAACTGTATGGAGAAAACAAAAAAGAAAAAACCCCTTGGATCTCAAGTTCTTAAAGCATGTATTTTCCCTTTGTGTTAGAAAATGTAAATATTTCAGGTATTATTAGTATTCTTACTCAGAATTTATTCGGGTTTCCTGGACGGTATTCTTCCCCTGTCCCAAATATATTTGCATTCATGATAACATCTTAAAAAATCTCAGTATGAATTTATGAAGAATATAGCAGACCTTTTATAAGTGCAGTTCAGTCCACAGATCCTGACATCAGAAATATCTTACTTCTGCCATTTGTATTCTTGTCTCTTTTTCACTCTTTTCCAGCCATGATTTATAAAGATATTTTTTTTCTTCATTTAAATCCCTACTTCCTCATCTCACTCATTTCTGTTAAAACATCTACAATTTTTGAATCCTTAAAAAATGTTAAAAGTAATAAAACTAAAATGACTTCTCTTTAATATATATTAGCTTTTTATCTGTTTTATGGCTTGTAATTTTCAGTATGTTTGGATGAAACTCATCCCCTTTCATTATTTTCACAGCAAGACATTCTGCATGAGTCGGTTTGATTTTTGGCTGATTGTCTTTAATCTGTTTCCAGTTGCCCCTCATATCTTCCACCCTGCGATATATTGTATGTTGATAATCCTTAATAATCAACATATCCCTTTTGCATTCCATAATGCCCCTGAGACTTTGATCTTCTGTATTATTCAACACTGTAAGGGGGCATACAGAGAAGTAACTACTCATTTCTGTCAAAAACTGCCATTTTTTTATATCTGATGCTGTAAATAAAACCTGCTTTCCTGTTTTTCTTTACCTAATGTCTGATAAAACCAGGTTACCTCTTTGTTTCTACATCACTAATGCTCCAGGACATTAGTCAAATACATGCAGTCCAACCGCAAATTTTACTACTGTTTGGAATGGTAATTATGATCCCATAAAAACACTCTCTTGAATATCTGCCATATAAGCTTGTCATCCATAGACTGTAATCCATTTTTCTTGTGAGTTATGGATCGGCTGATTTGAGCTGACTTAGCATGAAGACAAAAAATATGCATCCTTCCATAAATAAAACATTTTTTTTAAAAAATCTTGTAAATAGTCTGATTCATTCTTTATTGAATGAAAGCACCTTGATCAGCACTTCATATTCTACTCTTCACCTTTTGGTAAATATTTCTTTCTCTGGAGTTTATGTCTACTCTCTGTACCCTCTCACTTTGCAATGAACTTAGTGGACTTGCCTCCATCATCAGTTGCTGGCTCTCACTTGCTCATGCCAGAATTCTTTCCATGTTAGAGACCATTATGGCTAGGGCTTCAAAGGGAAGGTTGGGGTGCACTACTGCAAAACTGAAAGTGAAGTATCTGTGCTCCAGGAGCTTGTGTCCTCTTGGAGTAGATGGGTGTGAATAAAATGAGGGGGAATTAGAATCCTAGGTGATGATCTATCATAGTGACAAGCACTGGGACACCTAAACCAGGAAAAAAACAAAATGCCAAACCAAGGTTTACATCAGAGAATCTATTCCTGAAATTAACTAAGATTTCTAAGTCAAAACTATAAACAGACAGTGCCATGAGGGTAGAATTTGAATTGCACTGCAACAAAGAGGAACACATCAAAATCAACAGTATCTAGTAGCAGGATCATAATTTCTCTTAAGTAGTTTCACCTAGATTTTTAATAGGTTCTAATTTAGATTAATTTTTTAGAGTATTATTTCTGTAAGTTTGTAGACTACATATTTTCACATTCAAATCTCTATATAATATTACAAAGGTTAAATAGGTTAAATTTGTCTTTAGAGAACTGTTGTAAGACTCACTTTTAATAAGTATTGAAAAAAAAATCTTAATAAACAAAATCTGTGATAAAAATAATTTTCCAGGTTTACTGTTCTGGGGGAGGTTGCATAAGAGAGAGTTGGTGTTTATTTCTTGCTTTGTTTTGTTGTTTTTTACATTACACTCACTATTCATTTGGCTTTCTTCAGCAGTGAATATTAAAAAAAAATAAAATTACTTTGAAAACCTTAGTCCTAATTCCTTAAAACTCCTGTAAACATATTTAAAGAAACATAAGGTCTGTATTTACTTTTCCTTAAGAGAAAACTACACCATTTTCTCCAGTTTTAAGATCATGGACATAAAAAAGTGAGCTGTCTCACTGTCTGAAAAAGAAAGCCAAGCTGCTTCCCAACTGGAATCATGCTAGGCTGAAATGGATTAGTTCCCATAAGCTGATCACTTTTGGAATGATACTCATTCTCCTTTTCCTCTTATAAACTTATATTACATTTATTTTTCAAGATAAGCCACATTGTTGCAGTTGAGAACACAACAGTATGCAAAGGAAATTGTATATAAACTAAAAGTGCACATTTAAATTTTAATTTCTAGAAAACGAGTTATGAAATAACATGCATAAATTTCATAAATTACCTTTATCTAGTAAAGATATTCTCTAGTATAAGGCAATAAGTTTAGTTTAGTATAGTTTGTGGACATAGGTGAATAAAAACAATCCTTTAAAATGTCTTCAGCCATGTATAAATTTCTATGTTATGCAGTTAAGATAAAGCATCTTATTTTTATCATATTTTAAAATTATTGCTATATTTGCAAATAAAAAAAAATATGGTCCAAATTAAAATAAATAAATAAATAAACTAATTAAAAAATATATAAATCTTGCTCACGTGTATAAGAATAACTTGTTCCCTTTTACATTTAAATATGTCCAACTTAATGCTGCAAATTAATTTTTACAAGTCACATACTTTGTTTAGAAGCACCAAATAAGCACCAAATTCCATTTAAACATTAAGTAGAATTTGTAGAGAATTTTCAATCAAAAATATGTAAACATGTATGTATGATTTGCTTGATTTTTGCTCACTTTGCAGTGTTGTAACAACTTCCTCTGCCAAATACGTCACCACTGAACTTTTGAGATGTTTTTTAAGTAAGTCCTCCACAAAGAATAGCAGAATGAAGGTGACAATTTCCTAGCATCTCCAGGTGCTGTTAGGGAGGGTTCAGTGTGAAGACTTGCTTGTTTATTTGTGTGGGTGGTTTAGTGAATCAAGGAAGAATGAAAAATGAGAAGTCTCTGTGTGTTCATTTTATACTGAATTTTAAAATTAATAATACCTGCAGATATTAAGGAGGAGGTTTAACGAAATTCATCAAAGCAGAACAATAATTGTGTGTGAGTGTATGTATGGATACGTGTATAAGCACATGCATATTTAAAAATGCACATATATAAACACACTTGCAGTCACACACACACAGAGATTCCTAGATTAAGTAAACTTGCTCTTCTATTGCCTGATCTGGCTTGACAGGCATCAATCAATTTAAAGGAACTGATTTTAATCACAGTTAAAAGTAAAAATGCTACTGATACAGTAGATACACTTACACTGAAAATTCCTGACAATGATCTGTAAGGAAGCACTGATAACTTGGTATGACCCTTAATGAAGTCTATATCAAGACATGTAGATATACACTATATGCTTCATTTTTTGTGTATTATGTACTTGGTTTTGAAATAGTGTGATCCTCTTCAAATAAAATTCATAGTGTTAGCACAAGAATTCTGAATCTTCACAGAAACACTGATAGCAGTCCTACAGTGACAGAAGGCATAATTGTCACATGCAATATAGGATTTTCATCATATTTTCTTTTTTCCCCATTTATTACTATGTATTATTTAATTTTTTTCATTTACTTTGATATGAAAAAAAAAGGATGTATTATGAACAAATAGCATGCTCAGGATTTCTCAGCACACTCAATGTCTTTAAAATTCTGGCAAGGTTATTTTGTTGTCTATGTTTTTGCTTTTAAGAACAATAAAACCTTTTTAGATCAGGTTTAATTCCACCTGCGTTTTAAATCATGTCTAAAACTTTACTTTTTTTTTTTCTCTTCTACTCAGTGAAACTTCATTTCACTTATATTGTGAACTCCAGCCCAAAAGCCCTAACTTCCGTCATATCACTTTACTGCCATTTGCAAGAGACAGGCAACTCCAGAAGGTAATTCAGAACAAGGGCTTAGTTTTAGATTTTTTTATATTACTGCTCAAACAGCCTCTTTCCAAATACTATGGAGACAGTTCTATGAAACCAGCTTCTACAGGATAAAATTAGCTTTTGTGAATCCATCTTTTATCTCTGCTTCACTTGTTTCACCTGTGGTTTTGTCTTCTCTCAGTTCCTTTTTTCCTGTGAGTTCTCTTCTACGGTAGGTCAGGTTAAATTCCGCCTGTCCTTTAAAAACCATCTGAAACTTTTAGTATCCTCCTCTGCTAGTCATAAAACTTTAAATCAAGGAAAGCCAAAAAAGTACTTCAAATAGCCCTCATCTTTCTGTCTCTACTTGCAGAGATGTGGGAGAACTGAAGTTGCTTCCTACTTCTCTGATATCTGATGACCAGAAGAGGGAACATAGTGAATGTGTTTAAAACAAAACAAAACAAACCAAAAAAACAACAAATCTTTCTCTTGGAACATAGAAGGTCAGTGTCTGTCAGCCTGATTATTACTGATGTGGTGAGAAATATTGGATTTCTAGCTTGCTTAGACATAACTATTTTCTTAGCAGGTTACTGGATTTGAACCTCTTTTCTTTGATTCTGGGTCCCCTAAATCATTAACCTTTGCCAATTGTCCTCTAGGGTTCTCTACAGAGTCCTTGACCCTGTTCAATGTTTCCCAAATGTTTTCGCTTGCCTGATTTCAAAAAGTGTCATAGAAAAATACTCCATCTTTGAGTAGGGGGAGAAAAGGAGAACGGAAAACTGGAAAAGGGAAGCTGAAGAAAGAAAAAAACAGGGGAACATGACCTGGCAATGTATGCTTGAAGCCCAGAAAGCCAACCGTAGAAGTATGGTGAGCATGTCGAGGGAGGTGATTCTGCCCCTCTACTCTGCACTACTGAGACCCCACCTGAAATACTGCATCCAGCTCCGGAGTCCTCAGCCCAGAAAGGACATGGACCTGTTTTAACGGGTCCAGAGGAGGGCCATAAAGATGATCAGAGGGCTGGAGCACCTCTCCTATGAAGAAAGGCTGAGAGAGTTGGTGTTATTCAACTTGGAGAAGGGAGGGCTCCAGGGAGACCTTATAGCAGTCTTCTAGTACGTAAAGGTGGCCTACAGGAGAGATGGGGAGGGACTCTTTATCAGGAAGTGTAGCGATAGGATGAGGGGTAACAGTTTTGAACTGAAAAAGAAAGATTTACATTAGATATTAGGGAAGAAATTCTTTACTGTGAGGAATGGGAGACGCTGGAACAAGTTGCCCAGAGAAGTTGTGTGTGCACCATCCTTGGAAGTGTTACAGGCCAGGTTGTACGGGGCTATGAGTAATCCGATCTACTGGAAAGTGTCTCTGTCCAGGGCAGGGGGGTTGGAACTAGATGATCTTTAAAAGTCCCTTCCAACCCAAACCATTCTATGATTCTATGAAAACACAAGTGTATTTCTGGGATACTTTGGATATTTTGCTAGCTTTGAGTTTATATTTCATAGGGAGCTGATCACTGACCTGGATGTCAGCCTGTTCAGAGTGACTCGGCTGGTGATCAGACTGCTCACACTTAACCCCTTCTCAAGCAGCCTGGTGGTGTCCATAACACTTGGTCCTGAGTCTCTCTGAGTCCTCTGTGGCTCCAGGAACACGCTTGTTTTTTTATTTCATGCTAACTGAAATAATAGGACCATGTCACCATAGCGGTGTTTCAGTGTGGTGTGTTTTTCTCACTTGAAAAGAGCAGTGTGATAACATATGGGAGAGTCAGGCATTCAAAGTCTGCTATAACTGTGCACAATAGCTGAGAAGGTTTCATGGGCCCAAGTTCCAGCTAAGGTCCATGCATATTTCACAATGGGAGCTGCCCCCAGGGTAGACTGTTCACAGAACCAATAATGTGTTTCAAAGGCAAAATGCTGACTTCAAAGGAGTGAACTTGCATTTATGCAGCATACATGGTGAGGGTACCAAGACCCAGGAATAAACTAACTAGGGAGGTGCTAATTAGCAGTGTGAAAATACCTACTGAGAAAGGAAAAATAAACACTCGTATACAATAAGACAGATAAAAGGTATAAATAGAGCAAGAGATCTTGAATTCTGGAGTTTTGAAAACAATGGAAAATTTTAAAGATATTACACAAAAGTAAATGTTAAGTAGTTGAGAGTATTCTTTCAAATGCTTATTTTATAACCCCAGAGGAATGCTACTGGAATTTCTTTAGGAAGCTGTGTTGTTCAGCCTGTCCTTTTGGGTCCTTGTTAATCTTTAATTTTTTGAAGATTGTATTTTATAATTTATGTTGATACTTCTATTTCTTGAAAATTCCTGTTGTAAATAAATACTTTTTTTCTGCATAATAAAAATGCAATGTAGTAAAAATCTTTGATTTTGATCCAGAAGGGTTATATGCAGTAACTGTCGTTAATTTTATTATTTTGTTTTAGTTCACCAGTATTGACAGAAACTAATATTTCCTTCTTACTGCAAAAGAATAAAGGTATGTTTTGTAAATTCTGAAGCTAAGTTGGATTCATTAAAAGATATGTTAAAAAAACCAAACCAAAACAAAACAAAACATGGAGTGGTTATTCCAAGTCTAAATAATATTGTTAGGACAATGCTTCCCAGGCTGGGGGATGAAGCGTTTGAGAGCGGCACTGACAAGAAGGACTTAAGGATGCTGGTGAAGGAAAACCTGGACATGAGCCAACAATGTGCGCTCACAGCCCAGAAGGCCAACCGCATTCTGGGCTGCATCAAAAGAAACGTGGCCAGCAGGTCCAGGGATGTAATTCTGCCCCTCTATTTTGCTCTCGTGAGAGTAGAATCATAGAATCATAGAATGGCTAGAGTTGGAAAGGACCTTAAAGATCATCTGGTTCCAACCCCCCTGCCATGGGCAGGGACACCTCTCACTAGAGCAGGTTGCTCAAAGCCCCATCCAGCCTGGCCTTAAACACTTCCAGGGATGGGGCATCCACAACTTCCCTGGGCAACCTGTTCCAGTGCCTCACCACCCTCACTGTAAAGAATTTCTTCCTTATATCTAATCTAAATCTCTTCTCTTCCAATTTAAAACCATTGCCCCTTGTCCTGTCACCACTCTTCCTGACAAAGAGTCCCTCTTCAGCTCTTCTGTAGGCTCCCTTCAGGTATTGATAGGCTGTTATAAGGTCTCCCCGGAGCCTTCTCTTCTCCAGGCTGAACAACCCCAGCTCTCTCAGTCTGTCTTCATAGGAGAGGTGCTCCATCCCTCTGATCATCTTCGTGGCCCTCCGCTGGACCCGTTCCAACAGGTCCATGTCCTTTCTGTGTTGAGGACTCCAAAGCTGGACACAGTACTCCAGGAGGGGTCTCACGAGCGCAGAGTAGAGGGGCAGAATCACCTCGCGAGACCTGCTGGCCACACTTCTCCTGATGCAGCCCAGGACACGGTTGGCTCTCTGGGCTGCCAGTGCGCACTGCCTGCTCATGTTGAGCTTCTCATCCATAAGCACTCCCAAGTCCTTCTCCTTGGGGCTGCTCTGCAGCCTTTCTCCACCCAACTTGTATTTGTGCCTGGGGTTGCCACGTCCCAGGTGCAGGACCCTGCACTTGGCTTGGTTGAACTTCATGCAATTTGCACAAGCCCACCTCTCCAGCCTGTCTAGGTCCCTCTGGACGGCATCCCTTCCCTCCAGCGTGTCAACTGCGCCACTGAGCTTGGTGTCGTCGGCAAACTTGCTGAGGGTGCACTCTATCCCACTGTCCATGTCACCGACAAAGATGTTAAATAGTACTGGTCCCAGTACCGACCCCTGCGGAACACCACTCGTTACTGGCCGCCACCTGGACATTGAGCCATTGATTGTAACCCTTTGGATGCGGCCATCCAGCCAGTTCCTTATCCACCGAGTGGTCCATCCATCGAATCCATGAGTTTCCAATTTTGAGACCAGGATGTCGTGCGGGACAGTGTCAAATGCTTTGCATAAGTCCAGGTAAATGACGTCAGTCGCTCTGCCCTTGTCTACCAAGTCTGTGGTGGTATTGTAAAAGGCCACCAAATTTGTCAGGCACGATTTGCCCTTGGTGAAGCCATGTTGGCTGTTTCCAATCACTTCTTTATTCTCCATGTGCCTTAGCAAGGATTTCAGGAGGATCTGCTCCATGATCTTGCCAGGCACAGAGGTGAGACTGACCAGCCTGTAGTTTCCCGGGTCTTCTTTGTTTCCTTTTTTGAATATTGGAGTTATGTTCCCTTTTTTCCAGTCAGTGGGAACTTCACCAGACTGCCACGATTTCTCAAATATGATGGAGAGGGGCTTAGCAACTTCGTCCGCCAGTTCTCTCAGGACCCGTGGATGGATTTCATCAGGTCCCATGGACTTATGCACCTTCAGGTTCTTTAAGAGGTCTCGAACCTCGTCTTCTTGTACTGTGGGTGGTTCTTCATTCCCAGAGCCCCTGTTCTTGCCCTCCGTGACTTGGGCAGTGTGGTTAGGGCCCTTGCCAGTGAAGACTGAGGCAAAGAAGTCATTCAGTAGCTCAGCCTTATCCATATCCTGGGTGACCAGGTCTCCCGTTTCCTTCCGGAGGGGACCCACAGCTTCCCTCGTCTTATTTTTATCCCTGATATATCTATAGAAGTTCTTCTTGTTATTTTTCACATCCCTGGCTAGATTTAGTTCTGCCTGGGCTTTCGCTTGCCTGATCAGGTTTCTGGTGACTCGGACAGCTTCTCTGTATTCTTCCCAGTCTACCTTTCCCTGCTTCCACCCTCTATAGGCCTCCTTTTTGGTCCTGAGTTTGTCCAGCAGTTCCTTGTTCATCCACGCCGGCCTACTGGCTATTTTGCCCGATTTCTTCTTTTTTGGGATGCACCTCTCCTGAGCTTGGAGGAGGCAATCCTTAAATACCACCCAGCTTTTTGGGGCCCCTCTCCCTTCCAGTTCTTTTTCCCACGCTACCTTACCAATCAGATCTCTCAGGAGATCAAAGTCTGCTCTTTTGAAGTCCAGGGTAGCCAGCTTGCTGCGCACCCTCCTTGCTGCCTTATGAATCTTGAATTCTATCATCTCATGGTCACTGCAGCCGAGGATACCCTTGAATTTGACATTCCCGTCCAGCCCCTCCTTGTTGGTGAGGACAAGGTCCAGCACTGCTCCTTTCCTCGTTGGTTCCTCTATTATTTGTAGAAGAAAGTTGTCGTCGACACATTCCAAGAACTTCCTGGATTTCCTGTGCTCTGCTGTGTTGTCCTTCCAACAGATGTCGGGGTGGTTGAAGTCCCCCATGAGGACCAGAGCGTGTGAGCGCGATGCTGCCCCTATCTGTTTGTAGAGGGCCACATCCTCGCTGTCACTTTGATCTGGTGGCCTGTAGCAGACTCCTACTGTAACATCACCTGCCCCCGTGCTCCCTTTAATCCTGACCCATAAGCTCTCTGTCTTGTCCTCATCCATCTCCAGGTGAAGCTCCATACATTCCAGCTGGTCCTTGACATAGAGGGCAACACCCCCTCCCCTTCTGCCCAGCCTGTCCTTCCTGAAGAGCTTAAGTACTGGAGAGCACTTGGAGTACTGCATCGAGCTCTGGAGCCCTCAGCACAGGAAAGACATGGACCTGTTGGAGCAGGTCCAGAGGAGGGCCTCAAAGATGATCAGATGGATGGAGAACCTCTCTTATGAGGAAAGGCTGAGAGAGTTGGGGTTGTTCAGCCTGGAGAAGAGAAGGCTCTGGGGAAACCTTATAGTAGCCTTCCAGTACTTAAAGAGGACCTACAGGAAATATGTGGACAAATTTTTAGCAGGGCCTGTTGTGATAGGATAAGGAGTAATGGCTTTAAACTAAAAAAGGGTAAATTTACACAAGATATAAGTAAGAAATTTTTTACAATGAGGGTGGTGAAACACTGGAACAGGCTGCCGAGAAAGGTGGTAGATGTGTCATCCCTGGAAACATTCACGGTCAGGTTGGATGGGCCCATGAGCAACCTAATGTAGTTGAAGATGTCCCTGCTCATTGCAGGGGAGGTTGGACTAGATGACCTTTAAAGGTCCCTTCCAATCCAGACTACTCTATGATTCTGTAATTCTACATATAGGTAATCACATTACAAACATTTTGTCTTAAAAACATCATTTTATTCAAAATTTAAACATACTAGATAAAATACAGAATTTTAGGAGTGTGTGTTCACTTCTGTGAAAGTCTTTCGGGATTTCTAGAGCAAGAGGTTGCAGTTTATTTGAATGTTCCCTGAGCTACTTACTAAGAAATTTCTAAGTCAGGCAAAGCGCTTACGTGAGGGCTAGGTCTACAGATCTGATGATTTCACTTCCCATAAAACTGACTTACTTAACACATATTTCAAAAGCATTGACATCAGCTGATGTATTTTCTTTCACTGTTGCTCCATTTGAACATCTAGACCTTAGGGGAGGGTAGATCTTGCACACTGCCTTGACCTCAGTTGTTGTTTCTGTAATCCATCAGAACCCTAGAAGAATTGTACATTTTTCAGACTCCTGCTTGATAGTCAGGTTTAGAGCTATGCACAACATTTTACATTTAAGCCTCTATCTGATAGCTTGGAACCCATTATCTTCAAAGTTGTATACAGACAGTGCAAACCTTGAACTTGATTCAGTTGTCCAAACAGTGATGTCTACTGCATGATCAGGCACAAAGATGTCTATATGGAACTGGCATATGTGACACAAGATTTTGGAAACACTCATGCTTTCTGCAGTGTCAGGGAAAGTTCAAATGATATATGTATGCCAGGGCATCTCAAATGCCACTGAGCATTTATGTTCAGGCTCGTCCTTAGGCATTATAGGTAATGCAAATGCCTGAGTGCAAGTGTCTACTTCTGTAGCTGATCTCACCCCTTATTTCCTGTTGAAGTCTGTTCTTATCACTGATTTATATATATATATATATATATATGTAGATCCAAAAGGTTGTTTGTGGAAAAAAAAAACAAACCCACACTTTGTCTTCTTACAACCTTAGCAATCTAATCAAGATACAACAAATAGTTGTTGCCAATTCAATTACAACAATGTAAGGATATGTGGAAGGAGGAGTGGCTGGAGGAGGTGGCCACTCTGTTAACAGAATTTAAGAAACAATACTAACACAAACTGCCCAGAGTAATAGAAAGAAGACTCACAAATACATTGACAATTGTTACAGACAAAATCCTTTTGATTTCTAACCCTTTTCTTTGGTGTTACAGTCATCCAATGTCCCTCTGGGTCTGGAGGGCAACAGCTCCCAAGGTCAAGCAAAATAAGGTTGTGTGGGGTTACAGTTGAGTCAAACCAGCACGCTACAGTCATTGCCAGAAGTGTGGTGCTTGTCGCCCCCTTGGGCCAGGAGATCACTTGGGGTTCCCTGTGTGTTTTCAAAGAAAGAAAAATTCTTTCTTGCCACAATGTAATATTGAAAAAGAGACTGAACTATCAAAAGCAACATATTAAGTAACACTCAAAACTAATATTTCTTAGACTGGCAGTCCATTACAATCATTGTGAGATGAGATGAGATATATAAAAGAGATATAATCCAAGAAAGCAATGTAACAGAAAGAAATTATGATTCAGTATAATTGCCTCTCCAGAGTAAGAAATGAACTATCTGTAATACAAAGTGCTAGAAATCAATACCCAGTTTATCAAAAATAAAGCATGTTATTTAAATTATTTAAGGAACTATTTCAGGTGAGAATCCTGCAACACCACAGACAGAGTATTTATATTTAGCTAAATGTGTTAATTTAATCAAGCACTTCATCCAAGTGCAGTGCTTTTAATAACATTAATGATTTTTACTGTATTTTCATTTCATTTCTTTAGCATTGGTTTCCTTCAGAAAATTTTTTCCCTTATATTCAAGTTACTCTGTGTACTGTGTGTTAAAATCCTCGAGGATCATATAAACAAGATTGATTAACATTTTTTATACAGTCTTTCTACAAAAGAAATTTTGCTGGTTTCAAAAAAGCTGTAAAGAATACCACTTACAACATGACGTTTACCACCTGAAGAAGTTAAAGTTATAACGAGGTTTCCCATACAATTTGCAGGAAGTGTTATAAACTTGATGAAGTATATACACTTGAATTTTACTTACATCATGTTATTTGGGATTCTGAGATGTCATTTTAAGACAAATTTTTCCTCATGACCTGCTTAGTTACCAAAGGTTTAATTCAGTTTTTATTTCTATATATAAACTGAGGTGTACGGAGTGATACTTGGTAATCAACAACTAATTTGACTCAAACTCTCTTCTAGATTGGGTGTCACAACCTAAAAAGTATTTTCTTTCTTTGCTTGAACTGGCCTTTTCCACAGATTGGACTGGGTTGCTTTACTCCAGAATTCTGGTCAAGACAGGGAAAATGAAGTTTTGTGTCAGGGTTACGGCCTTAACAACATTTAAAACAGCCTGTTTTGCTACTGCAAAAAGAGTGAAAGCCTTTAACACATTTTGGCCCCCCAGGGGACTGTCACATTATGATCTGACGTGCTGTCTCCCTGCCAACTGAAGAACCAGATCTTGAAGTCATGACAGGTTCTTCTAACTGGCACTCACAGAAAGTGTCCTTTGACATGGGAAGATATTTTGGTATTTTTTTTTATGACTGTATAATCATTCCCGCTGTGCTGCCTGTGCAATAAAAAGTGTCTTCAAAAGATGTGTTCCATTATAATTTTCTCACAGAAACATCAATCAGTTATGAACAAATCAGCACAGAAAAACAACCAAGCACAGTGAAATAAATCCCCAAGAAAACCTTCCTGTTTTAATTGGTCATCTTATTATAAAATTCTCTGTGATCTGTTTCAAGTCTGTGAACTCCCACTAATAGATGTGCAACACTTACAGAGATTCACTGGTGGATTATTCTAAAAAAGAATAAATATGTTCAATAAAGTGTGATTTGTTAATTGTAAATTTTATTTTGAACATGCATTTTTAAAAATACCTGAGCAAGAGACCAATGGAAAGACAAGCTAATCTCTTTTATGTGTACTATTTAGGCATTCCAATAGTGAATATATTTATACGGTATTGATATGGCTGTAATTTCTTAGTTCAGTCAGCAAATCCTCGTACAAGTTTTGCATGAAAACTAATTGCAACAGAAATAAGAATGGGCCTTTGGTTTTGCAGAAAACTAAGGATTCTGCTCCAGGATGATCAAGTATTGTGAATTTTGTTTAGAAACTTCTGCTTTGGAGAGATTTCAAAGCTAGATTAATAATAAAAAAACCTGTTTTAAACTTCCATTTTATAAAGACGGTACAGTTACTTTAAAAAACAATAATTTAATGAGGGAAAGTAATAATTCATCTTCCACTTTTGGAGTTTTGAGACTAAGTCAGTTTGAGAACATTCAAATGAACTGAGATTTTTGATACAACTCTAATTTCTTCCAGATACCAGTCTTCCACTAAAAAGCACTGCAATTCAGCATAACCGACATGTTTTATTTGGGTAAGACCTGGAACACAAAAAGAAGTCTTTTGCAGTGCAAGAAGAAGGTAATTTGACAGAACATGATTAAAAGATTTCACAACAGCTTCCTGAACAAGTGGTTTTTAGCCTAATATTGTACCTGTGGGAAAATAGGGAAATTAACAACATCATGTGAAGTTATTTATGCACAAATTAATTTTGGGTATCAAGCCTTTGTTGAGAGAATCTACCAGCTTTTTTTTTTTTTTTTTTTTTTTTTGGCGGGGGGGGTGGGGTGGTGGAGGGGTGGTGGTGGCGTGTGTGAGAAAGTATTCATTAATAATTGGATAAAGAGCATGGATGAAGATACTGAAATACTTGATGGACAGTGCACTAAAAAAGTCTTATTGCTATGAGTTGCTCTCTCTCACAGTTGCCCCTTCCACTCCTAATTATTAGCTTAAGGAAAAATCTTATCTACCTGCTCTCCTTGTAGGCTGCTGGCTGTTGTACTGCTGCACAGCGTCCCACTTTCTATTTATAGGCTTGGCTGAGCTGCTTTCTCTTTCATTTTCTCCCAGATTAACCCACCCTTCCTCTTTGTGGGAGTAGACTCTCAAATGTGTGGTAATAAAGTACATTATTCTATGGGCTGGAGCTTAGATCTGTGCAGATCTGGGGATCAAAGAAAGATGGAACTCTGAACGGAAGTTAAGTATTTGTAGGTGAATAATGAAATGACTGACTTTTGTGTCTGTATTTTTTGATTCATTACCTTTACTGTATGTTAGGTGTTCCCATAGGAAATAATAAAATAAAAAAAAAAACAAAAACCAACAAAACAGACCCACATCTAATCTTTGAATGTTTTACCAAGTTAAAGTGTAAATCACATCCCCCTCCTCAGGGCTGTGTAAAGGCCTGAGAGTGTGATTAGATGATCTGCTGATCTGATGCTGAAGGTTGTGGCCCTCTTCATCTTCCCCTCACATCCAGCCATGAACTATGTTCGCCTGATGATTCTCCTCCCTGAATTGGCTCCTTGTGTGATCAGATGTGCCAGTGCAATACACGAGGAGTACAGTGGCTAAAAGTTTGGGAAAGGGAGTCCAGGACAAACCCTGTGATTGGCAGTTAGCCATAAGACTACTTATGTTTTACTGTCAACTCTGATCCATATTTTAGGGACAGGTAACTTTCTGATCTCAGTTGCAGATGTCCCACCTTACATAAGATAACAAAAGTCATTGATGCACTCTACAGTCACTGTGATTCCTTACCTCTCCTGCTCAGGTCCTGCTTCCAGGACTATTTAAACTTTTACTACTTAGGTTTCTTGTGGACACTTGATCCAGCGGTGGAGGGATGATTTTATTTTATTTTTCCTCCACAAATTTTATACCAATATTCATGTCTCACTGAATACATTGGAGTTTTTACAGCATATTAAAGATATATTTTGGCCCAGTATATGCATCAATAATTTAGTTCTGTTTTCATCGTGTTGTCCCTTTTAAATCACTACTTTTGTACTTTAAAGAAATTGGAGATAAATATGGGAATAACAGGGAAAATTTAATTCTTTAGACTATGTAATAGCAATAAAATATTTTTTTACAATTAAAGGAAATGTACGATGTTGCTGTTGATTTTGCTATGAAACAGCTTAAGATATTAGATTCTCACCAATTAACGAGTACTTCCAAGGACTAGATTAGAAAAGCCTAGGGCATGTCTCTTCTACTTCTCTTGGGATTCTCTCTGAGTTTGATAATATTTACAGCAGACTTGAACATTTGGCCTACCAGATGTTCATTCTTGATTGAGCCACAAAAGACTATGCACAAGTAGTACCTGCTGGTGTCCTTGTATGCATTGTCTGCACGCATGATTAGGTTTAATCAACATAAATAAATGATTCAGAGGGAATTAGTAAATCCAGAGAAGCTACTGGGAGTTATTACTGGGCATTTTACATATGCATTATATTGGTAGTGCACTGGGTCTTTAAATACTGTTGTTACATAAATGAAATATTATTGGCAATATTTTTGACAATGAAATACAGTTTTCCACCTCCAAAAAAGGAGATGAAAGGCATGTCCCTTTTATGTAAGCATTTTTCAGAGAATCTTGAAGGAAACTGGTAGCAGAAAACTCTATCACAAACTCTTGGATTCACTGATTCCCCCCCCCCCCCGAATCATTATTTTTTTCATTAAAATTTCAGGCCAGTACCATTTGCACCCATTTAGATATATATAACTCTTTTTTTTTGTTGCTGGATTTGAAAAACAAAACAAAAGGAAAGCAAAACAAAACTATTTATTGTATGAGAAATAAGAAAAGCCATTTAACTTTACTAAGTGATTATTTCTACGTAACTTTTATTCACATAATTTCACAATGGATATATTTTCTGACTATTCTCCCAGTTCCTACAAAGTTAGATAAATACTGTGTAGTCAATATATACTTACAGAGGAAACAGAAAATCAAAATAATTCAAAAGGTAGCAACATTTTATTATGGTTCAATGTGGAAATTTTGAAATCTAGGTCTGAGGGGAAAATAACAGAATCAGACTCAAAAACCAGTATCACTAAGATGTAGTTTGTAGAAAGTGTTGACTTTTTACAGGATTTCCAGTTATTTCATGAAAAAAAAAAATGGCATCTTAAGTAGGTTTAGCAAAGTCATGCAATTGCTTCTCTCTCAATAAACAGTAAAGTGAGCACTTTTTTGGACATGAATGTTAGTACCTTCCTAACTCTGGATATTTAAGACATAGAAACCTAGATCTGAGTTAGTAACTCAATAACCCTTTATATTATTTGTAGAAAAAAAAAAAAAGATGTGTTTTGGTCATGATTCAGCTGACCCATTTTAGACACTTCCATCTCTAAAATTACATGAATCTTATTGTAGAAGACAACTATTCAGCCGCCCCTGTACGTCTAGAGATCTCAAAAGAGATCTTACTCGCCTGTGAACGGACAGCTAACTGAATCAGGTGTCTACGTCTGAGTAGGACGAAGTCTCCAAGTAATTTGATCTTGATTGTTTTCAATCTCGAGTAAAAATAATGACATGTCTAAAGCTTAATTTATCTTAATCCTCTAACTGTCTTCAAAAGTCAGAAAGTTATGATATCATAGGAATAACTGAAACATGTTGGGATAACTCACATGCCTGAAGGATCGTGCTGGATGGCTATAGGTTGTTTTGTAAAGGCAAGCAGGGAATAAGAGGAGGACTCTGTCACGCTGTGTCACACTCTGTGTTAAGAACCTTGAATGTACAGAAGTCAACTGCAACGATTGTGGAAACCCTACTTAATGCCTCTGAGTAAAGATTAGAGGGGTTGTCTCCAAGGGTTGTCCAAGGTTGTCTCCAAGGTTGTCTCACTTACAGTAGGCATCTGCTACTGACCTCCAAACCGAGACAAAAAGGCCAATGAAACAATATTTGGGTCACTTAAGCAGCTTTGGGTCAACAAAACCTGGTTCGTATGGCGACTTCAACTACCCAGACATTTATTGGAAGAATAATACAGCAGCTCACATGTCATCTATCGGGTTCTTGGAATGTGCAGAGAAGTCATGCTTGTCAAACTTGATTGCCTTCTATGACAAAGTAACCTGCTCAGCTGATGTGGTGTGAGCCAGAAGTGGGGTCCCCCAGGGATTGATATTGAGCCCAAAGCTGTTTAAGAATTGGACACAAGAGGAAAATTTTTCACAATGAGAATAGTCATCCATTGGAATAATCTTGCCAGGGAAGTGGTAGATTTCCCATCACTGGAGACTTACAAGATTCAGCTGGACAGGGTGCTGGGCTGCCTTGTCTAGACCATGCTTTTGCCACGAAAGTTTGGACCAGGTGATCCTTGAGGTCCATTCCAATGAGGTATTCTATAATTCTATGATTTTATGTAAGTAGAGTCAAATAGGCACATAATAATCCTTTTGAAATTCTTTGATTATTAATGCCGACAATTTTTAAATTTTTCTCAGGAGCAACAGAGTTTGGATCAAAAGTCAAAAGAGACAGAGGAAAACTAAAGAAGACAGAGTTAAGGCTTACCTGCAGCTCTGTAATGGTTCCTACGGACTGCTTTACTGGTGGCATAAGTTCAACCAGAATTTAGAAATGTTTTTCAAGCACCATTTACAAGATACTCTGTCCCACTCCTCAAGCCTTGATGTCGATAAACTATCTTCCTTTTAAAAATTCCACAGATGTTGTACGTATTTTTACAAAACAATTCTCCTCACCTATCCTACCATTTCTCACTCTTTTTCATGTTCTAATCATGCTTATTACTGAGGTTTATCAGTCAAAACCATCACTCCCAATCTATTTTTAATTGATGGTGTTTATTTAAAACTATAAAGAAATACACTGAAAGGAAAACGAAACAGAGTGATTTTCATTTTCAAGTTATTAGGAAAAAATCTGGATGTACTGTGAAAGCTGTGCCAAATCCCTCACTTTGTGTGGCTTAAGTACACAACTTAGACTAAAAATGTACAGGCTTTGAAAACTAAACAACAGACTCTGTGGGTAGCCATAGAAGTCAGAGCAAGACAGAAATAAAACAAACAAACAAACAAATAACAAACAAAAAAACCCAACCCAAAACAAAACAAAACAAAAACCTGACAAGCCCACCTTAATAATCATCATTTATTCCACCCAAAAAGACTTACCACTTAAAAGAGAGCTTGTGGGACAAATTATTTACCTATAAAAAGATTTCTGACTATCGTGGACGTGGATGGCAATTCATTATTTCTTTGGACACCTACTGACTCTTTTTCCTAATTGTATTTCTTTGGTACGTTTTCCAGAGATTCTCTCCAGTCCCACTCTAATGAAACAAATGAGAAAAAGTCCTTCTCCAAATGCTGCTGTGGTTTATATAAGGATTTTTTTGCTTGGCAGGAAATTCACAGCTTTTCCTCGTTTCATCTTTTTTTCTGCAAAAAAAAAAAAATATACCTGAGAAAAGATAGTTAAGCACAAGCAGATAATGCAGTCAGAAAGCAATCTTTCAAAACCAGAAGGGGCTAGACACATTTCTCCTGGATGACTAGGTATTTTTGGCAGTTGTGTGTGCCCCTTTCACCCTTATTTATATGCAGTCCTACCTTACCACTGAAAGGTTTAGAAAGAAAGTAAAATATACTTGCCAAAAAACATATGATAAGCTAGAAAATAACAGCCAACTTGATGGGCACAATTTTCAAGACCTTGGAAGACAGGAAATAAATTCACCAGAAGGGAGAGTTACACGTTACCAAAATCTTTCCTGTGCTCTGGATATTGCCACAGAACTGAGATGAGTTTTGCATTCACAAATGAAACATGACACAATCTTGTTTTGCATGGGCTTGCTTTCTGTAATGAAAGTTTTACGCAGCTTGGCTTCATGAAGTAAAATGTTGATTGAAAATATTTGTGACAGTTGTGAGTAGTTAACAAAGTTGCTATTAAAGTACTTCAATGAAATGTTGCTACTTTAAATGGTAGGTACCAAATTGTTCAGAGTATACAACAGCATTTGCAGGCACTATACTGTATGTGTGAGCTCACATTCCTTTAAATGAGTCACTTTTCCCGACTGACACCTCATTTAATCAGTGGAAACACTTGACTTAGTTACTGGATGAAAAAATAAAGCCAAATGTGAATTTATATTCCTGTAGTCTATGACTGTCAAAAATCTGTTTTATCTGTCAGAATTTGCAGAGTATGAAAAAGCCACTTAAAATTTGTTAATAATTAAGAAGAGAAACTATTCTGAGTGAAGAAAAATATTGTCGCAATATTTTTTGTGGAGGTCACAAATGTGCCAACGAGTGTTAAAACTGCAGATTATGAGAGACACTAGACCTTATACCACAGCTATGTGAGGGATTTTTCTTTGTTTTATTTATTACAGTTTATTGCTTTCGCAGGGTATTTGAGCCTGTTGTTACAATGGGGTAAGTCTAATAAAAATAAAAAATGGATGTTTCAATAAAATGCATTCATATTTATAAAATTATTTTCACAGATTTTGCTATGGATTTCTCCTGCATTCAGTGATAAACTTTGCAGATTTTCTTGTCTTTGGACATAATAGAGCTTTAATCTACTCCAGCTAAACATATTATGTTTATTAAATTATCGTTGTATATTTCCCAAGTTTTTCTACACTAAGTATGCATTTAAAAAGTATCCATAATTCAATCATCACACACATTGTGTAGGAGCAAAAAAGTTAAATAAAAGAGTCTGATCTATTACATGAACCCTGTATGTCCATCAGATAGGAAAAGTATAGGGCAGAAAATTTGTTTCTATCACTCTGTCTTCCTCCATTTCCTTTTATCCTTTTTGGTGGAAATAACTACAGAAGTTTTTAAAGGAAACTAAAGAATAAGGATTTCAGCTGTGTACTGGACAAGGTTAAAAATCTGCCTGGGATGCAGTTAAAAGCAGTTTAATATCCTTGTAGGTTAAATGTGCATAACTAATCTGACAGTGTTACAGGCTGTGCCATAAAGTATGCATACTAGATGTAGACTGGGAGATAATGGTTTGGAATCTGTGCCTACCTGTCATGGAGCATATACCCATTCTACAAAACTGCTCATAAGACACACACTCACAAAAAGAATTATAAACCATGTTAGCTACAAAATTTGAATGAAGAAACTGGGAGTCCAAGAAGATTTTTTTCTTTTTCTTCCCACTATCCAAACTTCTCTGAAAATAAATAAAAAATATCAAATGCAATTAAAGCGCACTTATTCTGAAATCAGAAGGTATTTTGTGTTTCATGCATCTGCAAAATGAAAATTGAAGTCCTGATTTATATTCATTGTACAGATCTGATAACTCAAAGTGAAGATTCAGATACACTTGGACGCTGAGGTGTGGAGTCAAAGAGTCATATCAAAGCTCCTTTTTAAGTTAATGGAAGACGTTTCCAGCTAGTGATTCATTCAGTTTTAAAGTAGATAAATGCCATGCATTGCCCTGAGGATAGATCTGCACTGATTATGACAATTACTAGAATGTGAGCTTTGCCTAGATACTTATTTTCTAGATGCTGGAGTTAGATGAGGTGATTCCTGCTTTAAGTCTTTTTCCTTCCCACATGCTCCTGTAAAACATGTGGGTTTGTAAATTTAAGATTAAGGCTTTTTTTTTTTTTTTTTTTCTTCTGGCAAATGTAAGATTTAACTTTTCATCTTTTTATAGCAAGTTACATGAATTTTAAAGTCTAACACTGGAAACACCCTAACATTTCTATACTCCTAAGATTGAGTGTTCTTTTGCAAGCCACTGCATATATTCTATTTTTACAGGTTTTTTTTCTGGTAGACTTGCACCAAAGAAAATATAAGCTGAAAGTTCCACACAAAAAAGCCCCATAATAGATGAAAACCAAAAAAAAAAAAAAACCAACCAAACAAACAAAAAAAACCCAAAACCCAAACCTCACTGAAAAACAATATTAACGCAACATTTTAATATTGAAAAAAATAGAAAAAAATCAGGTGATGAGTCAAAAAACCAGATCATACATCATGTCTATATTATATTAAAAACACTTTATCAAGAGTATCCAAAGTAATAATAAAGCTCACTTTATAAGCTTGGCAATACTTTAAGGTAGCAACCAAAGACAACTCAAGTTCAAAAGACGATATGTATTCCAACTGTTTGAAATAAACATACCATTTCATGAAATTGGTGTTCCATGAGAATAAAAGAACATAACAAAAGAAGTATTGTCATTGTAAGACTGGGCTACAGGGTTATGATGGCTGAAGCATGTGCATAAAAGCATCCGGTTGTGAAATTGAATGCTTTGTTATACTTCATTTCAGCATTAAATAACCCTTTGCAGTGGCCGCCTGAGTTAAGCAGAACTAAATTTGTGGCATCTCAAACAAAAATGAGATTTCAAGGAGATGAGACTGAACAATACTGTGACTAGTGTGTATAAAACCATGTTCCAAGAATGGGAAAGTTTGTTTCCAGTTTCTTATTCATTATTTCTATTAGAGGTATAAGTTAAAAGTAATTTATGAACTAACATTCTCCGAAGCACTGCTTTAATTATTGAGAACCTACTGACATTACCGTGTTTTTATGTAAACTTTTGGTTCAGCTAAAAGACCACAATATTAACAGAATATATTGATGAACCATAGTCATACTAGCAGTTAACCCCGTGGATTAACTTTAATAGGCTCTGTTTATGCTTTTTATAATCAGGGAGTTTCACTTGTCTTTCCATGCCTTTTCAGCTTATGACTTAATTACTGTAGTATCCTATTGTATTAATAAACCTTTCATCTTTATCAATATGTTGCAGTTTGCTATTTAGTTTTCAACTTCTTACACATAAGTAACTATGTGTTCATTAGTTCTGCTTTTTCATTATTTATAACATGGATTCTATGAGTTGTTAGATGGTTAGATAGAGCTAGTCCATCTGATTTTGATGCCTAATTTAGGAAGGGAGATTCTGCCTATCCAACACCTTTGGAATAACCTGCTTACTCTCCATCGCTTATACTAAGAATTTAGGTACCCTCTGTGCAATTGCTGGTTCAGGTAGGCTATATCTATGCCAGCAAATTAGACATTGCCTGCAAATGTTCTTGTGCACTGAATCTTACTGCTCTGTAACATTAAGCCATTAAAATGATCCTCAGGTACAGCTCTGCACCACGCTAGGCAGTATTTACCCAAGAAGTTCCAGGATTTGGGAGCTGGCACAGGTCAGGTACCATTTCCAACATACCATTTGCAAGCAGTACAAAATATTTTGTTTTGCAAAATAATGTTGTTTAATAGTATGATTTTTTTTTTTTTTTTTTTTATGCCAGCCACATAACAGTCCCAGGCATACTTATTTTACTAGTATAAATGTCGATTTAGGTATATCTAAGTGGGTGTATAAATGCGTTAGTACATACATTCTTGTGTTATTGCCTGGTGTCTAGACCTCTTCTCACAGTTCATTCATGTGAATGGCATGTTCACATTTACATATACAAATATTCTCTATACTTGAAGACTTGTAGTCATTACTATCATCTCAGTGTTAACACGTTTAACAGTTAAATAGCCAGATATGTCAACTTGAATTTTATCTCACACCACTGGATTTAAAAATTATTAAAAATAAGTCCTATTTTATTCAACAGTTAAATTAATATTGTGGAAAAGAATAATTAGAGAAATTAGCATTGACAGATACATAGCTGAACAGTGGCTTCTACATGACGGAGACTTCTATAAACAGAGATTATAAGTCAAAACTAAAAAGTGGGTTACACTAAGTACTCTAGTATGACAAAATCTGTCTCTGAAGCTTAAAAATATTTCTCTGAATTAGAAAATACATCTTTCACATAATGTTTATTTTAAATAGTCATAATGACTTTTCTCTACTTCTAGTTCTATAAAGATGGAAATTGTTGATATTTTTATATTGCTTTCAAAGTTATTATTACAGATTTTATTAGTATTATTATTCAGATTATCAACTCAAATATCAGTATGAAATCTTTAGAGTATTTAGATGTTTGATGGGGAAGTGCGTTGGATGTATAGAGGAAATGATTTCTGCAGGTCTATAGGAAGCAAATGAATGACAAATGCAAAGAAACTCATCTTGGAAAGAATAAAAATAGTCTATGAAATAAAAATAGGGAGAAAGACTGTTTACCTTGACATTCAGGTAGGTGTACCATAAATGCTAGACATTTCTTTTGGAAGGGGTAAGAGGGAGCACTCCATACAATTATTTCTAGAAGCTAGATTATATGAATGATTTTTACATGGGGCAAAACACATGTAGATAAAGAGGTCAGAATGTTAATATTTGGCATAGTATACATAGTGTTGTAAATCAAATTTCCTCTGTAGCTTTGAAGTAAATTCTCAAAATACACTTTACTTCTCCTACTTCTACTAAAACAGATCTTGGCTAATGATTCTTTGTTGCCACAATTTTTCCTATACTTGAAAGTACATGACTTCTATCTTAAAACGTAATCAAAACAAACAAGGGAAGGTTGGATCTTCAGTAACCTAAGTCATGCAAAACCTCTAAGTGTACTAGCATGAATGTATTGGTGAGGCAAAGAAAGACATTCCAGATCACGCATGTTTTTTGCATGCATTTATACCACAAAATAAGAACAGGGATTGCAGGCGCAGATCCTTGAAAATGAGTCTCATTCTAAACCTTGGGAAATAGGGTTAAATTAAAACTCTGATACAGGTATGTTTTAAAAGTGAGGTTTGTAGCACTATGCCAATGCCTCATAATAGTTTTCTGGTTTATTGTCTGTTCAATAGTTCCTGCAAAATTAGGAACAGTGCTCTGTTGTGGGTTTTTTTCTTGTGTTCTTCGTATATCATAATATTATAATGTTTTTATTGTACTGACAGATACAGTAGTAAGCAATTAAGAATATTTTATAGTTGGTGATTGAATCTATATGCTTATGAAAATGTGATAACTCTATCAAGAAGAAAAATGTGAAGGTATTTGAAATGCCTGGTACTATTGGAAAATAAAATCAGCAATTTATATATATATATTTAGAAAGCAATATGCTATGAGTTTTTTTCTAGTCAAGAGCATGAATCTGAGCAAAAGTGACAGTCTTTAACTGTATGGATGTCGGAGATCTCCAATAATAAAATAGCTGTGACTTCATCATGCAGGTGCTATTGATGCGTATGGACAAAACACATTGGCCTGCTTGTCTTATTCCAACTGCTGATACATACAGTAGGATCCAGTCCCTGAGTTATTCAAAGTTGTTTGAATGACATTGCTCTGTGCTTGATAAAAACTTTCTGCCTTGGTGCTTTTGAAAGCTAATACAGGAGGTCATCTGTACCACAGGCAATACGGAAAAGCTCCTCCTGCCCTTTCACATAGCTTAACAAATATAGTATTTATGAAATGTTGGAATGAAATAAACATATCATCAAGATATGCTTGCAATAGCTGAAGAAACCTTCAGGGAATGTTACTGGATATAGCACCTTTAAAATGGCAACTCCTAAATTAAACTTTTCCTACAGGAGGTATCTTCATCGCAGTATGCTGGCATTCTCACTTTTGTTTCTTGACTGCATGGTCACTGACATTCTAGGTTTTCTGAGAAAGGGTTGTGGTGTGGATGTTTTTTTTTTTTAACTGTGCGTGCAACTACACTTTTAATTTTTTTCTCCAAATAGGTCACAAACACATGTATGGGGAAGAGATTTATCACAAAAATTAACTACTCCAGGAAAAAATATGTCTGTGATAAAGCTTAATATTCGTACACCACTATCTCTAACTACCACTCTAAAAGAAAATAACACACTCAATAAGCAAAATACTATATTACCCGAAACACAGTAATAGCTCAAAAGAGATACAAGGTTCTAAATATGCATACACATTCACTGGTCTTGAGAAATGCTGATTTGTTTCATCACACAGAAAAAGCATGTAGCTTTTCTAAAACTACACTAAGCCATAAAATCTAAAATCAATAACAAAGAAAATCATTCCTACCTCATTTTAGTAGGAAAGTGAATACATAGAATCATAGAATGGTTTGAGTTGGAAGGGACCTGAAAGATCATCTACTTCAACACCCCTGTCATGGGCAGGGACACCTCCCACTAGACCAGGTTGCTCAAAGTCCCATCCAGCTGGCCTTGAACACTTCCAGGGAGCGGGCATCCACAAGTTCTCTGGGCAAGCTGTTCCAGTGTCTGACCACCCTGACAGTAAAGAATTTCTTCCTAGTATCTAATCTAAATTTCTCCTCTTTCTGTTTAAAACTGTTACCCTTGGTCCTATTGTTACACTCCCTGATAAAGAGTGCCTCCCCATCTTTCTTGTAGGCCCCCTTTAATTACTGGAAGGCCACTATAAGGTCTCCATGGAGCCTTCTCTTCTCCAGGCTGAACAACTCCAACTCTATCAGCTTGTCTTCATAGGACATGCTCTAGCCATCCTCATGGCACTTCTCTGGACCCACTCCAACTGGTCCATGTCCTTCTGTTGGGGGTCCCAGAAATGGACACAGTACTCCAGATGGGGTCTGCTGAGAGCAGAGTAGAGGAGGGGAATCATCTCCCTCAACCTCTGGCGGTGCTTCTTTTAATGCAGCCCAGGATGTGGTTGGCTTTTTGGGCTGTGAGCATGTTGAGCTTCTCATCCACTAACATCCCCAAATCCTTCTCCTCAGGGTTGTTCTCAATCCATTCTCTGCCCAGCCTTTATTTGTGCATGGGATTGCCCCAACCCACGTGCAGGACCTTGCACTTGGCCATGTTGAACTTCATGAGGTTTGCACAGGCCCAACTGCCAAGCCTATCCAGGTTCCCCTGGATGGCATCCCTCCTCTCCAGCGTGTCGACTGCACCACGCAGCTTGGTGTCATCAGCAAACTTGGTAAGGGTGCACTCAATCCCAGTGTACATCACCAACAAAGATCTTAAAGAACATTAGTCCCAATACTGACCCCTGAGGAACGCCACTTGTTGCTGGTCTCCACATAGACATTGAGCTGTTGATTGCAACTCATTGAGTGCAACCATACAGCCAATTTCTTTTCCACTGAGTGATCTGTCAAATCCACGTCTCACAAATTTAGAGACAAAGATGTCATGTGGAAGAGTGTCAAATACTTTGCCCAAGTCCAGGTGGATGATGTCAGCTCTTCCGTTATCCACCAATGCTGTAACGTTGTTATAGAAGGCCACCAAATTTGTCAGGCACGATTTGCCTTTAGTGCAGCCATGTTGACTGTCACCAATAATCTCCTTATTTTCCATGTGCCTTAGCATAGTTTCCAGGAGGATCTGCTCCATGATCTTGCCGGCACAGAGGTGAGACTTACCATCCTGTAGTTCCCCAGGTCTTCCTTTTTTTCCTTTTTAAAAATAGGGGCTATGTTTCCTCTTGTCCAGTCAGCAGGAACTCCACTGGACTGCCACGACTTCTCAAATATGATGGTTAGTGGCTTGGCAACTTCATCCAACAGTTCCCCCAGGGACCACAGATGCATCTCTTCAGGTCCCATGGATTTGTGCACCTTCAGGTTCCTTAGATGGTCTCGAACCTGATCTTCTCCTATAGTGGGCAGTTCTTCATTCTTCCAGTCCCTGCTTTTCCCTTCTGCGACTTGGGTGGTGTGGCTAGAGCACTTACCAGTGAAGACCACGGCAAAAAATCATTCAGTACCTCGGTGTTCTCCATATTCCATGTGACCAGGTCTCCCATTTCCTTCCAGAGAGGGTCCACATTTTCTGTAGTCTTCAGAAGTACCCATAGAACCTTTTCTTTTTGCCCTTCATGTCCCTGGTCGGATTTAACTCTATCTGGGCTCTAGCTTTCCTAACCTGATCCCTGGCTGCTCAGCCATTTTTCTCCCAGGCTGTGTGTCCTTGCTTTTACCCTCTGTAGGCTTCCTTCTTCTGTTGGAGTTTCTCCAGGAGATCCTTGTTCATCCATGCAGGCCTCCTGGTATTTTTGCCTTACTCCCTCTTTGTTGGGATGCATCGCTCGTGAGTTTGGAGGAGGCGATCCTTGAATATTAACCAGCTTTCTTGGGTTCCTCTTCCCCCCAGGGCTTTATACTCTAACAAGCAGATCCCTGAAGAGGCCAAAGCTTGCTCTCCAGGTTAGTGAGCTTGCTGTGTGCCCTTCTCGCTGACCTAAGGATCTTGAACTCCACCATCTCACGGTCACTGCAGCTAAGGTTGCCCTTGAGCTTCACATTTCCACCAGCCCCTCCTTGTTGGTAAGAACAAGGTCCAGCAAAGCAACTCTCCTCATTGGTTCCTCTATCACTTGGAAAAGGAAGTTATCATCAACGCATTCCTGGAACTTCCTGAATTGCTTGTGCCCCTCTGTGTTGTCCTTCCAACACATATCGGGGTCGTTGAAGTCCCCTGTGAGGACCACGGCTTGTGAATATGAGGCTGCTCCTATCTGTCTATAGAGGGCCTCATCTGCTCAGTCTTCCTGGTCAGGTGGCCTGTGGCAGACCCCCACTGTAATTTCACCTGTCCCTGCCCTCCCTTTAATCCTAACTCATAAAACCTTGGTTAGCTCCTCATCCATCTCCAGGTGGAGCTCTACGTACTCCAGCTGCTCTTTGCCATAGAGTGTGACACCCCTTCCTTGTCTCCCCTGCCTGTCCTTTCTAAAGAGCCTGTATCCTTCTATTCTGTCACTCCAGTCACAGGAGCCATCCCACCACATCTCCGTGATGCCAGTAAGGTCACAGACATGCAGCCATGTGCAGTTCTTTAACTCCTCTTTTTTATTCCCCATGCTATGTGTGTTTGCATAGAGGCATTTAATTTGGGTCCCTAATGAAGCTAATTTACTGGCTGGAGTGGTTGGATTTGTACCAGAAACTGTTAAAGTCAGAAGTGTGCTGATGCAAACAATTTTTCCTTTTTCTAATTTAGTTCAGGGAAACTGAGACTCATAGAAACTGTTCCTGTACATTTTTTTCTGAATAATTAAAATTGGCCATCACTGTTAGAACAATAAAAAAAGAAAACATATAGTTTCTGGCTCATTCTGGCTCTGAATTAAATTTATAGGGCTTGTCCTCTTTATGATGATTTTTTTTTCCTCTGTGGTGATCAATAACTAGAACTGGCAGCATTCTTTGTCATCTGCTTGGATTTTCTGCCTCTAGAAGAATCGTCTTTTGCTGACACAGTTCAAATGTTTGAGTATGCATCCCTCTGTGTAAGTTGCATGAAAATTCAGGAAATCTTCCAATTAATTTCTTTTATTCCCATGGAAGAATGATTAGCTGCTTTATAGTGGTGCAAAATGTCTTAATACAGTAGTAATCAGTGTCCTGCAATGAGTGAATTCTTTCAGTGTACTGACCTTGTATGAACCTGTCATTTGGATCCAGGGAAGCAATAACTTTTACTCTCAATGAAATATCTTGCTCTTGGTGCTTTTCAAGTCATGTTTAAGATACTTTTAAAACTGGGATAAAAGGGACTTTTGCTTTGGGATTCTTTATAAATACATTAGTTCTCTGAGGGGTGAACATTTCAAAGTGGGTTTGAAAAATCTGCTTTTTCTCTATCCTGGAAGAAAGAAGCTTTGTTTCTCATTAAAATCTGTCTTTTCTCAGAACATTCCTCTTCCTTCCTGCAATCAAAACCTTAATATAATTTGGATCTTGTTATGTGTTAGGGAACAGTCCCTCCATCTTATTATAAAAAACATTTTGAATGCTACTGTTTCAAACAGTTGACTAATTGAGATTTCTTTCCATTTATCAGTAAAGTATAGAGGAAGATTTGGGGTAACTAATGAATGACAGATATAGCATCTTACTAAGATAAAGTTGTAGTTAATTGAGGAACATAATATTTGCTATATAACACAGCAACAGTATATTAAAGATATTTTGTTGCCAGGCCTTTTGACAAATCACTTGTAAGGTCTATTTGTTACAATAATAATGGATAAGTGATGATATATGCTTAATATAAAGATAAAGTAGTTCCTTGAAGAATCTGTAAGAATTAAAAATTCAATTGTTTTAACTAAGTGTAAACTTGAAAAATGTGTGTGTGAAATTATATGATAAGGTACAATAGGATAACAATAAGCAATCTCACTCAAGTTTTTTATGGGATAGAATTAATATATATAGTTTTTCCTGTTACCTTTGTTATCTACTGTATGGTGAGACAAGTGATCTTCCCTGTTCTATTCTGAATCTATATAGGAATATATTGCTTTGATTTTGGCAGTACAAGAGCATTAACTTAATCTCTGCTTGTCTTTTTGCTGAGTAGAAATACAGAGTTTTATGACATTTTTACGGGTGGTTTGTTTTTGTGAGCTGAACTTAAGAAAGTACCATGTATTTAACTTAATTTATCTAAACTAATTATAAACTATAATCCAAAAAATATTAAGATACATTAGCAAAACCAGCTGTTGATTTGATTAGATTTTCGATTTGAACAGAACTCCAGCTTGGTCTGTCAGGAGGTCAGTTTTGTCATTTGACTTACAATGGTAAAAGTATACTTTCCAATGTTCCAGTTAATTTAATGTTTCTTCTCAGTATATTTCCCAAATATCAGTAGAGTACTATTACCATCAGAACTGGAGTAGCCAAATCTTAGGCCCAGAACTACACAATCAAATGTGGGAACTCAACTATTGAAAACATTTGTCTGTTAAGGAGAAGGTTCAAGAACTGTGGGGTAAAACATGTTCTCCTTTTTATGGATTTTAATTTCTGTTAATTATAAACATTCTCACTCTTAAAAAAATCAAAATTATTTGTACCAGTTGCTGTTGCCATTATGAAACATGCCAAAAAAATCAACAGGGATAAGATCTGTCCAACAAGAAGAAGCATTTTAAAAATTTCACCATATAATTTTTTTTCTTCAGGATTACAAATAGTGTTACAAAGGGCTTTTTACTTCATAAACTGTCAGAAAAAATATGGACTGTTGAGTACTTCAGTATATGAGTACTGTCTCTTGAGATCTTATTCATTAGTGAAGGAAGCTGCAAAAATTTTTGTGAAAGAAAATAAGCATACCAAAATCCACAATCTGAGAGCAAATATGAAAAGTTTCATTAAGCTTGGAAACAGCACTAATTTTTTGCACTGTGCCTGTACACCAGCATATCTGAGAATGCAAACATCCTCAGGAAAGATTGAATTTATTGTTGATTTAATCCAATATTTTATACCTTTGGGGGAAGATTAACACAGTTTAAAAGATGCTATGAACTACGAACCATCTGACTATAATAATCCTTTGTGTGAGTGTTCTTGCCCAATGCAAACACAGAATAAAACAATTTATATGGAATTCAAGCAAAGCAGGACTTAAGTGTCATATCAGTTACAGCAGTCAGTATTGGGAAGAAAAAATACCACAGAATTAATTAAATTCATAATCAATTAATTAGTTAACAGTTAAATTTCACAATTTATCTCTCTCGATATGTAGTTTTGAATATAACTTGTCTTAAAACTTGTCCTACAACTTTGAAGCAAAAGTGAAAACAGCAATGAATATTAAAACTCATGTTGTTTACATTTTTTTTATACTGGAAAGGAATTCATCTTAACAGAAAAATATTAATGCATGGAAACAGTTGGTAACAATGTCTTCTATACAGATGCAATCTACAGTTCAATGTTTTTACTCTACAATACATTTAATCTGGTCATTTGTATTGAATGTGCTCATCTTGCAAATGATTCAAGGCTGTCCAGGACAGTCATTGGTTCACACACTAACATCTCTGTTAAGCACATTTGAAATGCTCCTGGAGTGACATTTGTGATTACGTTTACTTCCAAAAGACTCTAGCTTGTAAGCAATGGGATGGCTGTCCACAGCGAACCAAACAGCAGTCACTGGCAGTAAACAAGGCATTCACTCGAAATCCACACTAATGCTCTAAACCAAAGCATTGGTGAAAATTAAGCTTTAGCAACCATATTAAAATTATCATTGAAGTTGAATAAGTCTTTGAAATATATCTCATAGCAATTTAAAAATTATTTGTTTGAAAGGTACTACTTGTAACTAATTTTAATTTGCTATTTAGAGTGATTGGCTCTTAATTTCTGTGAATCAAGCCTGAGGAAAGACACTTTCCAAATAGAAATATATTAATTCTAGTAAAATATGTTAATATATTTTTTTCATTTCCTAATCTATTTCCCTGGAAAATATATTTGTAATTCTAGTATTTCCTTCAAAACCCAACATTTTGCAGTAATACCTCCTTGGCCTTTTGAACTTTTTCAATCTGTCTAGAATTGATTAATTTAATAAAACTTTTTACTGGAAATTTTCCTGCCTTGCCATTAACTTCATTTCTAGATCATTAATGAAAATAAATAACTACATGAAACAAGTATATATCCTCAAAATATTTTATTATTAATCTTTTGTTATACTGAAATTTATTTTGTGTGTGTGTGTGCGCTTTAGGTATTCTATATAGTTCTTGACATGTAAGAGTTTTGTAAATTTCATCTATGTTTATTCATTTCTGTAACAGTTGCTTGTGTGACACTTTGTCAAAAGCATTTTGGAAGTCTATGTAAATTAAGTCGCTTGTTTTGCCTTTACCTAGTATTATGTTGACAGGTTCTAGGAATTCTAACAGACTGACGTAATATGATTCCCCTTTGTAGAAACTATAGTGATAAGTTCCCTTTGAAAGCTCAAATATTCTGAAGAGTAATTAAAGTACAATAAAAAGTTGACAATGGATCTTTTTAATAAGACTAAAAGAACTTTCATTTTTTTCAGCAGTAGACTCCTTAGAGGTAATTAAGGAACTGCCATGTATAAATTGGAATGCTCCTAAGCTAGTTTAGCATACTAAAATAATACACTACACAGAAGTGAAAGTGTAATATCAGGATTTTCCCAGTTTCTTATAAAATATCATATTTTGTCACAGGTAAGTCTTTTTTTTTTTTTTTTTTTTTTTCCCTCAATGGCTATCTTCAAATCCTTAACATTTAAAGGCCATTTTATAATGGATGTAAAAGTGTTAGTGAACAGCTTTCTAGGAAATATCAAGATGAAAAAAAGGCACACCGTATCGCTCATCATAAAGAAAATAATATCTATGTTATACTCACTTGGATTTCAAAGAGAAAGATTAAAAAAAAAAAAAAGATGTTATTACTTTCCATCTAAGTCTGTACAGAATTTTTTTTCTGAAATGTTGATAGATTTGTTCTAATATTCCACAGTGACAATCTGGAACTGCATCTGAATACCTTTTCCAAACGACTTCAGCCACAAACTGGTCCAAAATGCTATCTGGAAATAAGAAAGAGAGAAGAACATCTTATGAAGTTATTACTGATAAATGAGGCATGAAGAATGCATATGAAAGAAAAAAAACCCCACACATTAATGAATACTCAAAGTGGTCAGAACAACAATAAAAAATCATACACTTCCATAAAATATCAAGATAATTCATTCGATTCATCAAAGCAAGTCAGAATTAATTTGTTTAGCCTCCTGTGGAAATCTGTTCACTTTAATTGCTCTAGTACTCCATGAGTCTTGTAGTGTAGGTACTGAATTCATCGAGTCTAAGGTCAAAGAATTGACTATGCTTCCCATTATGCATGACAGCTACTTGTTTTTCAAAATAAGCCCTAAAAATTCAAGCAGAATACAACACACAGTGCTTTATACGTGATGTCTGGGTGAGGAGTCCTTCCTATGAAAGACAACAGTCTTATATACCCTGGTTGATAATTTTGTTTCAGTCACAGTATCAACCCAGAGAAACTCATATTAATGTTTAGTTAATATAAACCAAAATGTTTTCATTCAGCTTAACTACCAGAAGTATTTTGCTTCAAGATGATACAAGTTAAAAAATAATTATATTTGTCACTATGAAAAATTTTTAAACTAAGCAAAAGATCTAATTGAAAATTCCCAACTGTAAGCATTCCAGAGGGAAAATAAGCATGAAAAACATCCTTTTTGTGTCAAAAGCTTGTTGATTTCCTTTATTATTAATAAGCAATATGGATATGCTTCATAAACTGTCTCTAGGGCATCACTTACTTGTTATTTGTGACCCTTTTCTTCCTTTGGTTATAAATATTTCCTGGTGTATTAAGAACATCTTGTATCACTAGAGGTATGGAGATGGGTGGAACACACAATTATCCTCTACAATGATTCCATCAAAGACATTAATGATATTTTGTGCGTAACAAACAAAAATCAATTTGGGAATACTTAAAACTGAGTTTTAGATGATAGAAGTATGAAGATGATGTCTTCTTTGAAGGTATTGTAGGTGGGACTCTTAGTAAAATGCTATGATCATTATTCATAAAAAGAAAATAAAATTAATTTAAGAATTGGAAAGATTTCAAAGAACAGATCAAATTAATCTTAGGGTTTAAAAACCATGTGGGAAGGATATGCTTATCTAGTTTGACTGTCTTTGTGGTAGTCTCCATAGGCTTTGGAGATCTAATTTAAAAGATGAAGAGCTATAAATTCAATTTAAGAGACAAATTTAAAATAAGATATAGTAGCCCAAAACTGAAATGTGAAAAATAAACAACCAAAAGAAAATATTTTACTAGTGAAAGTAATCATAACAGCAATGGATAAAGGATATTAATCTTCTTTATTGATAATCTTCCACTAAAAACAAAGTAAGATTATACTGACATTCAGTAGGAATGTGTTTGTCTTCAGAACGTTAGTTATGTATTAAAAATTAACATTTTTTTTCTCTTGTAAGAAAGATGGCTTAAAGCTTTATGTTTTGCATTATGATAAGAAAAAAAAGACCAGGTCAAAGATTTCCCAAATCTAATATCTGAATCTGTCTTTCCCTTCTACACTCTTATTTGGGGAAAATTATGTTGGTATGTGATCTCAGAGTAGAAAATCATTGTGGGAAAGAAAAAGCAAAAAACTTGGACTTGAAAAAGTTTATGTTTCCTTTTTGTTTCCACCTGGAAAGGAGAAACTTCTGTGAAAATGAATGTGTACTCATAAAATGATTGAAGACAAGTGACAATTTCTTCCAGTGCTTGAGGAAGAACATATTTTGATGCTTCTGAGTGAAATCAATGATTTCCCAGTTAATGTGTATTGTAGGAAATTAGGAGATGCAATCAGAAGTTGTGAGGTTTATATCCAATGGGAAAGGAAATGTATTCAGAGCTAGAAAAACAATTTATTTATTGTTGGTTTCCATATATGTGGAAACACAAAGTAGTTCATAAAAATTCAACAGATTGTGAACCTTGCTAAGAGATAGATCTTAAAATAACGTTCATATTGCTCTATATGGTATACTGCCAACAGAAAGAAATAAATGCTAGCTGTAGCATTACAAACTTTTATTAGAAAATCTGTGAATGCTTAACTGAGAAGTTAATTTTTGGTAGTGTGTATGACCTTGAGATTCTCCCTGTAACTTTTCACACTTCTGCGCTTATTTTTGAACAGATAATGGAATTTCCCTCGGGATAGATTTTAAAGACCAGTTATGGACAGAAGCGGATACTTGTAAAATTGAAATCTTCTTAGTCAACATTACTGCACTCTGTTAAATTTAAATCTCATGATTTCTGTGAGGCAAAAACGAATTTTCATCACTTTTCGTTTGCTTCCATTGGCATTGTAGAACTAATATATAGGTCAATCAGAGCAGGGTTTCTTTTTTGGTTCATGTATCATCAACAATTATTACAGTTCCAAATGTGAAATATTTATTGCCAGTGAAAATGTTTGAACCAGAAAGAACAGAGCTTAACTTTTATATTCAAGGTCTATTTTGCATTTTAAAGAATCTATCATTTCATGTCTGTGTTAAAGAAGAACATGATAGTGTCACTGTAAAACAAGCAAATTCTAATAAATTATGTATTAATGGACACCAGAAAGGACTCTAGCATTAGGCACTTTACATGAGACATGGAAGACAAAGGTTCAAACCTTTTTTTCTGAATAGTCAGTGTAAAAACTGAAACCTTTTTCATCAAATTCTCACATATACTTCTATATTTTTCATTGGTTTTAATATGTAAAACAGTAACAAAGACTGGAACAAAGTATTAAATCCTTCTGAAATACAAGAACAAAACTTTAAATCTCCAAATTTTACAGGGAAAGCCTTTTCCCTAACTGGAAACATTGCTGAAAAATGTTACATATCATTCCTTTAAACTTATTACCTTGTCTTTGTATTTAAATATATACTGCTTTATCTGACCAAATATTTGGCTTTCCGTCATATTAATTGACAGACAAGTCTTGACAGGTAGAAAATTGCAGATAGAATGAATATAACAAGAAATTATGATCAAACAAGAGAAAAATTATTAGCAATTTTCTGATCAAATCTCTGTCATTCTAGTATGTTTTTTTCAGATACTGTCAGAAAGACAACAAAGACAAAGCAATCTATGCTTAGCTCAGCTAGGAATGAGGGGGATATAATTCTGCCTTATTAGCAGTAATTTTGTTTCTGCATTAAGAAAAATTATTCTAGCAGTAAATTAAATGTAATGAACTGTACACATTTAACTCTTTAACAAATCTTATGTTCTCTACCTTGTGAGGTCCAATTTATAGCAAAGATTTTTATAATTTAATGTCCTAATTAAATAAATTACTTTTGTATTTTAGGATAAAAAAACCTTTAAACACTGTCACTGTTTTCACTAGAAAACTTTTGTCTAGCTAAGTCAGGCAAGCATCTTCCTAAGGTCCTGACTTCTCTCTTAAGAGTTGTCCTCTCTGTCTTCTACCTTTCTATAGAACAGAGAGAGAGAAAAAAAATGGAGGATAGAAATTGAGGTCATTGACTCATAGATTTCAATTTATGAAATGCCATTTTTCTTGGAAGCTTCACAGTCATGAAAAGCATTCCTGAGAAACCCTCTCTATGAGGCCTGACCGGGAAATGAAGCTTCTTTCTTGGTGCTGTCTGTTTGGTTGGTTTGTTGGGTTTTTTTTGTTTTCATATGATATGTTAGATATGTTACCTCTGAATTTATGAAGTAATGAGTGCCTAGTTTTCTAAACTTATGATTTTTTTTTCTAGCTCCTGCAGGAAAAAAAAATCTTCCATGCTTTATGTTGCATTTTCTCAGTTTCCCCGCATTACTGAGCAAACTTGCCAATATTGTCTGCTGTCACATTTCAAGATACCTGATTTTAACCACTGTTGTATGGTGACTGATGGTTAGAAGCACACTCTGCCAAATTGTTTGAATAGTCAGCAACATACACTATATGCACTAGAGAAAAAAGTTGTGACTCTCAACTTGTTGTGTTTCCAGAAGTTTCCCCAACTGATGTGATCCCCTCCATGCTGGAAAGAAAAAAACTGCTAGAAGCAAAGAAACATAAATGTTCAGGAAATTCTAATAGTACAAAGGTGTGCCTATAAATATTAATATAGGAAGTGCCTATTGAGTGGTCCCAGAGGCATCCAGTACCGGATTGCCCTCCACCCTGTTTGCTCTATAATTTTTTACAATGAGGGTGGTGAAACACTGGAACAGGTTACCCAGAGAGGTGGTAGATGCACCATCCCTGGAAACATTCAAGGTCAGGTTGGACAGGGCTCTGAGCAACCTGATCTAGTTGAAGATGTCCCTACTCATTGTAAGGGGGTCAGACCTTTAAATGCTGCTTCCAACCCAAACTATTCTATAATTCCATGTGTTTAAATTATTGTAATATATATAATTATACATTTATCATTATTTTAAATTTAATAATGCAACATTGTTCTGGCAAATTCTTATTGTGTTTTCTTACTCCTTTCACTACCTGCACTCTCTCCTAGCCTCTGGTTTATTATTTATTTATAAAACCTTCTTGTTATTCTGTCTGTATATGCTGAAGTGCTCTGTATTGGGGGAAAGAGGTGTCATTTATATTTCATAACTTCTTTCCATTTACTTCATAGAAAGTATGGATTTTTTGCTTGTAAGTTTTCACTATTTATTTTTACACTAGAGTTTACAATTCTAGATATTGATTAGCTTGGAAATGTCTTAAATAATTACCAATTACTGTTCCTACATTTATGCTCATACTTTTTTTCCCCTCAAATAATACATTTCATAGTTTTAAAATTCATAATGCTCACTTTCCATAAAGCTCACTTTCATAATGCTGGCCTTTCCTTTTACCAAACACTTTATCTGTCAAGTGAGATATATTGCAGTGCTCTCCCATATTGGGTAAATGGATTTCAAAGGAAGAAAATGTTTTCTGCAACTTAGAAATTCTGTAGTTGTTTTGTATTTACAATTTGAGTCTTATAGCACATCACAGATTTAAGGGCTACATGTTTTATTTTGCTCAGATACAATAAACTACTGTTTCAGGAACTGATCAATCTGTTCTCTAATGGGTTTTGGGGACTTACTGATATACATCGTGGTAATGGATCCAAACAGTAAAGCCTTCCTTGACAAAGTGCACTTTCACTCACCTTCAAATGCTAGGAATAACATTCATGAATTTAGTATTCCAGTCATGAGAATCTTCCTAACAGATAGACGTATTTAGACACTTAAATAGGAACTTCCAATTATTTTGGTTTAGCATTCCTGTTTATGTAAAGGCAGTAAAATGACTGTTGAAACAAATTCTGGGTCATAGTATTTCTTTTGTTATTAAGGAGAAAACAAATCACAGCACTTCTATCTTAGAACAAAGACATTATTCCGTTAGTCTGCATAATAAAATGAAAATGTGAGTTACAGAATGGGAAGAAAATTTCATATGCTCAAGCTAAATTGTTCACAATTCTAGCGATCACTTGACAGCTGACCTCGAGACTAAATCTTACCATTCAGCTATATCCTTTCTCGGTCATCAAAGAGGTGATGGACATCTTAGTGAGGACGAACTTAAATGTTCTTCACCTGCAGAATATGCCACAACAACACACAAGAAGAATAGAAGAGCATTTTGTACCAACTATGATCTCAGGATTTACATCTCTGGGATCTGAATCCGTCTCTTCTGAATTCCCTGATGCAATTAACTATTTTGTATGCTTCTGCCTGGTGATCTTATGGATATGTTAATTGAACAGACATGAACAACCATTTCAAGCCAATCAAGAAGGAATATAAAAACTACATCATACAAGATTTTTAAGAACGATGTTGATCTTGTTGATGTGTGAGATTGAATGTTTTACTGTCGCAACTATTTGTGAAGTTTGATTAAATGTTAAAATTTAGGGAAGTACTGGACAATTCCCTCCAAAGATTTTTTTCGTTTATATATTTATTATGTTCTTCAACAATTTTGATAAGATTTATTTCACAAAAGTTTTTATGTCTGAAAATTAGTCTTTCATGGTAGAATGCAGAGTAGTAGATGCTTCAAAGGAAATTGGACTGAACTTTCTTAGACAGCTATTGTAGATGTCTACATGTGGTCAAATGAATCATACACAGCATGTCTAAACAAAATTTAGTCAAGCTGAATGAAGAGAGGTGGAATTCAAGCTATATAGAATCAGTGTCTTTTTCCTTTAACAGATCTTATTTCAAATTATAGTGAATCAATATTTATGTATATTAAAATAGTTAGGACAGAGTTTCATTTAACCTTCCAGAGGAAATTCATCACATTCTAAGATGGGTATGTAACATGCTGGAGTAATAATCACCTAGAATTTTGTAACAAAAGGTGGACATAATAAAATGTCAACCAAAATCTTACTGTTGTTATTATTATTACTGTGTTGTGGCTTGGGCTGGCCTGGCCACTAAAATGAATGTCAGATGCTCTTTTTTATCTGTCCCCCCTTCAGAGAGAAGAGAAAATGAGACAGAGAGAATTAGGATTTTAAAAGAAACTAAACTATTTTAATGAAATATTAATAATAAAATAATTATATGAGAAAGATAACCATATTAATAAGAATATAATGAAATATATACAGTATATAAAAAACACATATATCGAGGTTCCAGGATGACAATCATGTCACCATCAGGCACTGGGAAAGTCACAGACTGGACTCAGCAATGGATGAGAACTGGATTCAGGAGCTGGAGTCAGGAACACACAGATTGGGATCAAAGCCAGGTGAACAGTGGTCATTGAAGAAAGAGACTGACCTCTTTGCTTTTTTTAAGCATGATGCTGGTGGGATGGAGTACTCAGTTGGTTAGTTTTGGGTCACCTGTCCTTTCCACTTCTGACCCTCCAATAGGGCAAATAACAAACTTAGCTTTCCTTGGTTGTTATAGCAATAAGTATAAGCAAGAGCCTCCCTGCATACTATTCCTTGGTATTCACTATAAATATCAGACCTTCTCTACTAGAAGCAGAGACTGTCTGAAAAATATGCTGTAAATTTCAGAATTAGAAGAGGCTTAACTGAAATATAAAATTGCTGGAAAGAAAACTGATTCTGTTTTACCTCAAACCAGGACATACTGTTCAATGTTAGGATATGTTACTACTTTTCATATGACACGTCCAGTTTAATTTACTGTGGCTGACAAGTATTAACTGTAAAATTGCTATAGACACTGAAAAGAAATTAGAATGTGATTCAAATAGAGATATTTTTTCTATGACTTTACTCATGTTTGCAAAAGTTATAATCATATTTCTAAATTAATACATTTTATATAGTTTAATCATCATACATTATTTATTGAGGTAACTGCCAAGATTAACACATTCAGAATGTCACCTTCAAGGTGCTGTTAGTTTTAGCTAGAGGTAGCTGTTGTGACAGCAAGGGAAGATTACTAGGTGCTTCCTACCAGTCCTTTTTTGCTTTTATCAGATTTTCTCTCTTATACTTTTTTATCTACTTTGGTGCATGAATGAAACAAAGGACAAGGATACCCATAAGCAGGATTTTCAGAAGTACGTAATAATGTTAGGCAGTGATTCTATTTTGGGGTATCTTAATTGGCATACACTGTAGAGGTTTGATTTTTAGTAGTGGGATGCTTTTTAAATTTTTAAAATCAATAATCATTAAAGTGTCTCCAGTTATTGTACTACAAACTGAGATGAACAAAATAAGAGATGCGAATGTCTTAGCCATCTTCTTCATCCTCAAAGTCTTCAGATCAATTCTCACAAGTATGCATCAGCAATGAAATCAGAATTCAAACATGCATCAGAGGGCTTACCAAACTGCCACAAAAACAGGGTTTCTAAACTACGACTAACCTTAAAATAAGGTTTCTTGAGCATGCTTATCTCCTTTATAATATAGTGCTTTCTAGAATATAATTTTTAGATTGCATTAATAGTGACCCAGCTTAAAATCTCCATTAGAATTTCTAGTCAAAAAATTGGACAACTTAGCTATTTCATGTACCTCACAGTATAAAAGCTAAGGGAAATGCAAACAGCTTGAATTTAACCAATTATTTCAAATAGCATAAATTAAACATCTGGAGAACAGGAAAGAATTCATGAAGAAAAATATAAGTAACAGAATAATTTTGAAGAATTTCAAATCTTTACACAGTAGATATTCACACCCATATATCTGTGTATACATAATTCCATAATCATTCTGACTGAAACACATATATTTCACATATATTATAAACATGAAAATAATTGTTGCAGAAGAAGAAGTATTTTTAAAATATGTCAAACAATTTATATCGTCTGTGTCTTCTTACCTTTATGTTTCCTCATTTTATGTTTGTTTGAGGTCACATAGATAATTGAATGATTTCTGTAGAAATAAAAAAAGATTTAATATCAACATTTTACTACAATAAAAAATACTCCCCCTACCAAGTTTGACTTGAAAAACTTATTCTGGCAGTTAATGTAGAATTTATATACTTTGGTTTTAAAAATAGTAACAAGTTTTTTTTCTTTCTCATTCTTTAACACATACGTGAATCTAATGTTTCTGCAAAACATTATATATATATATGATATATATGAACCGTATACATATATGTATATATACATATATGTTGTTAGGGGGTTTTTTTGTGGTTCACAACCGATTTAACATAATCAAAAATCTATTACAAGGGATTTCAATAACAGCAATAGTAGTAGCAATAATAATGAAGGGTAGCATACTTCTTCCCTACCACCCTCCTTTTTTGTTAATGAGTAAAACAAATAAATAAAGGAAGCTGTGCACATTTCTACTATGCTGGCTGCCAATTCATGTTCTGCTCTAAATATACGAAGACAGCAGCTTTCCTACAAATTCAAAACTGGATTTATAAAGTTTAAAGTTATTTAATTTTATACATGACGTACTAAATAAACTAACGTATCATTATTGTATGACTTCAACATTACAGTGATTTATGCTTTTTGCTTCTGAAAAGGGATCTTTCCTGATCTCCTTCAACAATGAAACCAGATGCCAAATCTGAAATTTGTTTTCCATCAACGTCATGTGGCTTTATGTTTTCCTGGCTGATCTCTTTCATGGTCTTGTAGCTGATTCCACTTTTGGTAGTGGTTATTGAAACGTGTGCAGGGCTAGTTTAAGATCAAGTTTTGGACTGGCATTTTACAATCACATTCCCATTTGAATTGCCATTTACTTCAAAGACACTAAATTGTGTATCAAAGATCCTAGACCTGCATATGGCTTGAAAGACGTTTTAAAACTTGTTCACTCTCAAATGGTGGTATTCTACTACACACAGAAATAAGGCACACTTCATAAATGTTAGGTATCACTCTGAAATTTCCTGTATGCAAATAATTGTAAGTGGAATCAATGTGTGTGATGTTTTAGGTAGAAGTGCTTCCTTATGCTTTATGCAACTTTTCTATGTTATCATCACAGAAACAGATGTCTCAAAGGTACATATAAATGTATCCAAATAAAGGTTAGGATTAATTTGCTTTCACTTTACACATTGTCAGTGGCAAAATACTTACCTGATATTTTTTAAATTCATAGGTTAAAAATATTCTTATTTAGAGCAGGGCTTTCTTTTTTTTTCCAGTGGGAGCTCCAAATATTCAGACTACACATAGAATAGAAAGAACTATCCTTATCTTCTCAAATATCTGCTCTCTTTTTTATTGGAGCTGGGTAAATACTGGATTTCTCAGGTCATCAGTGAGATTAAATCAATTGGAAAAACAAACAGTTCAGAAAATAAATAAATAAAGAGTGACTTAAAAATAAGCAAAAAGCAAACTATCTATAATTGACCAAAAAATATCTCAGACCTGCGATTTCTTCTCTCTCAGTTGAAAGAAAGAGGAAAACATTCACTACCATAATTTGAAATCCTCTGAGATATGCAGGTCAAAGAATCACTGATAGGAAGCAAGAAATCAGGGACTTTTACTTGCATCGTGTATATTATAAATAAATAGAATAAACATTGCAGGACATTAGAGCTCTCAAAATCTATCCCAGATCTGTGTAACTGCCTAATAAACCCTAACATACTATCAAAAAGCCCCTATATTCTGGAATATAAAATAAACAAAAAATATAGACATTTCTCGCTTGCTTCAGGCCTTAGGAAAAATGCTGGTTTATCACATCCTGAATATCTACAGCCTACCTTACTAAAAGTCTTCTGAAATTTAGGTAGAGAGATATTCAAGAGAATTTAAAGTTAGAACTAGACTGATGCTATAAGAGAATATTCTTTCACCTGTCTGTAGTTCTCATTTCTGCCTACACTTTCTCAAATCGGAGTTCCTGTGCAGTTTGAGCAGTTTTCCAAAGTGTGATCTGGACAATTTCCTGGGGGGAAATCTAAGCAAATAAACTACAACAAGGCATTCTTTAATCTGTTCATCATTAGCAAAATGATATGAGCTCATTGCTGTGTCCTCAGATCACGGGGCTCATGCACATACTCCTATTTCATCTGAGTGAATAACAAGTTCTAGGCTGTCATAAAGGTCCAGGTTTCCTTTATTGTCCAGTGAAGTTTTACAGCTTTGTTATTCAACACTCTGCAGTGATTCCTTTGCTCATTTCCATTTTCTACTCCATTCAAGGCCCTTCTGTCCTTTCTGTTTTTCATGTTCTTTTTAGGTAAATTCAGAAGTCTTTTAGCTTTTTCTCCCTCCCGTTCACTACATTTTAAATCGTAGAATCATAGAATTGTCTAAGTTGGAAGGGTCCTTTAAGTTCATCTAGTCCAACCATCAACCTAATTCTGATTAAAAAAAAACAAAACCAAACAACAAAAAACCACATCACTAAACCATGTCACTAAGCACTATGTCAACCCGTCTTTTAAATACCTCCAGGGATGGTGCCTCAACCACTTCCCTGGGCAGCCCATTCCAATGCTTAATAACCCTTTCAGTGTAAAAATCTTTCCTAATATCCAATTGGAACCTCCCCTGGCACAAATTGAGGCCATTTCCTCTTGTCCTATCATCTGTGACTTGGGAGAAGAGACCAACCCCTACAACCTCCTTTCAGGTAGTTGTGGAAAGCGATAAGGTCCCCCCTCAGCCTCCTTTTCTCTAGGCTGAACAACCCCAGCTCCCTGACCCTTTCCTCATAATACTTACTCTCCAGACCCCTCGCCAGCTTCGTTGCCCTTCTCTGGACCCATTCCAGCACCTCAATGTCTTCTTTGTGGTAAGGGGCCCAAAACTGGACAAAGTACTCGAGGTGAGGGCCTCACCAGTGCTGAGTACATGGGGACAATCACTTCCCTAGATGTGCTAGCCACACTATTCCTGGTACAGGCCAGGCTGCTGTTGGCCTTCTTGGCCACTTGGGCACACTGCTGGCTCATGTTCAGCTTACCAACACCCCCAGGTCCTTTTCTGCTGGGCAGCTCTCCAGCCGATCTTCCCCGAGCCTGTAGCTCTGTGTTGGGTTGTTTTGCAGGACCCAGCACTCGGCCTTATTGAACCTCATTCCATTGGCCGCGGCCCATAGATCCAGCCTGTCCTTGGACCTCCAATGCTCACCTTGGTTCTGCAGCCTTAGAAAGCTTCTCTTTCCTCCACTGATTCATACGACAATTGTTGCTTCGAGCCATGTTTTCTCTTACCATAAGGCACTTGACCATGCTGAGTGACCAAATCAATTAAAGAAAGCCACAATATTATTTTTTGAAAATAACAAAAAAAATGACACATAATTACTCTTATTGAGTCGTACCTTTTTTTTTTCCTGAAGAATTACAGGATTACAAGCAAAGAAACAGTGTTTTTCATAAGTTTATCTCCCATGAAAAATTAAAAAAAAACATTGCTTTTGCGAAAAAACAGAAAGATCCTTAATATTTTTCACATTATTAAAAAATTGAAAAAAAACCCATAACTGAATTTTTGTTCTCATAAAGCAGCCTTAATTTAAAGAATTACATTGTGGATTATATGACTGTAATCTGTTTTTATTTTAAATTACTTTAATTAGATTTTTACCAACTGCAATGATAATATACAATAATACAATTTGAATTATGAGTGCGTACCTGCATTTATGCATTAATCACATAATGGAAAGTAAAAACATGATTAGTTTTGCACCCTGAGAGCAACATTTAGTTCATTATTATACTGAAAGTATTACTTCTGTATAAGTGAATTCATTGTCTCAAGCAAAGATAACTTAATTTCTTCAGTTGATTGTTATAAAATATATAAATCTTTTACTTTGTCAATAGAAAATTTAAACATTAATAAATTCTGACTTGACTGTCTTATCTTGAGAACCATAAGTTATTAAGAGGATTATTAAAAGAATAAGACTATGGCTGGGTCAATCCTTCCTCAGTGAAAAAAATACCACAATACCACATTTGCATACTCAGAGTAAGGTGAAATGAGAAGTCAGTATTTTTTATTAGGCCAACCCTCGTATTTGGGGGAAAAAAAAAAAAAAAAAGAAGAAAATCAGGCTTACAAGCTGTTCTTTAAATTTGTACCATATGCTCAACTGTATAATAACTGCTGACCTTATATTTTATAACTATATGTATTCAAGAATCTCCAGGAAGAAATCAGGCCAGCTTAAATTTGGTGCTCAGTTTCTGGGAATCTTCAAGTGCACTGCTGTCCATTGACTACTTACAGAACTTCTGCATCTTCCTCAGAGGATTGTTCATCACATGCTAAAGATGTAAACCAAATTTGGCAGTTAAGTTGGCTAAAATAGTTCCATTATACTTTTAAATCTTATATCTTTAAAAGTACAATTTCTACAGCAATTTTAGGCTGATGCAGGGATTTGAAAGCCTCAGAAAAGATAAAATATAATTATTATAGCTGTGTGATTAAAGCATTGTGGAGGTTGGGACCATGACTGATAAGGAATTAGATCTAGGATAAGATGTCTGGAGTCCATTGAAAGACTGTGTACAGCTACATAGAGGGTGCCATACAGAAAATTATATGCAGAATGTGAAATTCCCAAATACAGCGTATTGATACAAAGTCTGTGTTGAACATATGGTTCCTATGATTAAAGTTTCACTGCATTTTTAGTGTTTAGATTATATACTTGGTCTGCTGGGTCTGGCTGGGATGGAGTTATTTTTCTTCATAGCAACCGTATGGTGCTGTGTTTTTGGATTTGCAATTAAAACAGTGTTGATAGCACATCAATGTTTCAGGAATTGATGAAGAATTTTGACACAGTTTCCAGGTCTTCTCACTCTGCCACCCTCTCATGAGTAGGCTGGGGGTGCAGAAGAAATTAGGAGGGGACACAACTGCAACAGCTGACCCCAACTGACAGAAAGGATATTCCATACTGTATGACATTGTGCTCTGGAATAAAAGGGTGGGAAGAAGAGTGATGTGGGACATTCATGGTTATGATGTTTGTTTTCCCAGGTAACCATTGCACGTGCTGAGGTCTGGCTTTCCAGGAAGTATCCAGATATTTGCTTTCCAATTGGAAGTAGTAAATTAATTCCTTGTCTTGTTTTGTTTGTGCATGGATCTTTGCTTCCCTTCTTAAACTGTTTCAATCTCAACCCAAAAGTTTTTCTCAGTCTTCTCCTTGCAATTTTCTCCCTGATCCTGCTGAGGGGGAGTGAACAAGTGATGGAATGGGAGTGTGAGGTCAACGCACAATACTTAGTTAGAAGGTGCAGAGCAGATAAAGTAAAAGAATTAATGAAATAATGTATATTATTTAAAAAGAGAACAATATCTTGGATTCTGTGAATGCAGTTTTCTGTGCAAACAGTCGCATTAGGTGCTGTCTGATCTCCACTATCCACTGGTTCATTTGCTATCTACTGTGCTGCCTTGGAAAAAATAAACTGTATGGCAAATCACTGTTAAGCTAATCAGTGTGGCTGAACAGAGCTGGGTAGCTCTGCTTATGGGAACTGGTAATATTAGAGACAGCCTTGGTGTCAATCCCCTGTAGACAGGGAATAAGCTGTTATACTCCTGTGTGCCTGTAAAGAGTTAGAAGCCAGTGCATGGCTTCCAGTTTTGGTCCATGATGTAGTACCACCCAGGAAAAAATGGGAGAGCAGACACTGGAAAAAAAACACCAGTACCAATGAAGAGGTTTTGGTTTGTTTTTTTTTCTTTGGATTTTTTTTGTTACATGTGGTATTTTCTGATTACTTTGTCATCTTTTGTTGACCAGAACTTGATTTGAAAAATCAATATATTTGAAGATTACTTTGGCCAACAGTGATAAAATTTGTGCTTCTTGTACACCTCAAATAAAGAATACATAAACATGTATAAATACATGTACATTCCTCAGTGATACCATGTGAAAAGTATTTAGAACTTAAAGCATCTGATAACAGAGAAACAAATATGTGTAATTTAGTGGAAACTGTAAACCAACTAGAATTTCAGGTTAGCAGCAATTTCTGCTTTACCTCAGGAGGAATCAACAGATGACACTCATAACAGGATTTTTTTTTTTTCTCCAGAAGAACAGGCTGTTCACTGGAAGAGTACAACAGGATTATTGCCTTCATGCATTTGCAGCTACTACTTGTGCTTTTCGTCAGGTGAGAAGGGATGGAAAAGAGTAGAAAGATTTTGCCAAGGGTCAAGAAACTCATTATCACTTGTGGAACAAAGCTCTTCATTGGTTTTGCACTTGCATAGTGCCAGCACTGAATCTGTTGGGTTCGACAGTACCCAGGACCTAGGAAGCTATGCAACATCCAGTTGAACAGAACCCCAAGGGTTTCATACTTTTTCATCCAAAAACATTGAAGGAATAGAGAAATCAATTTTTATTTTAAAGGAACACAGCTAGAGACCTCTTTTAAAATTAATTAAAGCATTTAGGTACTGAGAAAGAAAAAAAATACCACTTATGTACAAGAAAAGCAGACAAGGAGGCACATAATCTTTGAGTGATATTACATCTAGCATAACACTTTAACTTCTTATTAATGCTGACATTTAAAGGATATTTTTTCCATAAGTCTTCCTCATGAAGTACTAGCAAATACAAGAGTACTGAAAAACAGTTTTTTACATATAGTACAAAACATCCAGAATACTGAATTTGGAAAGTAAAATAAGTAAGACAAGAACAAGTTGGCACTGCAGAGTCCTTTCTTTTCTGTATACTTCATTTTAGGTATTAAGTCAACACAAAAATCCCACAGCTTCTAAATAGCAGGTTTTTTTGAAGTCTGTGTCTGTAATTAATGAATGTGTTTATTCATGTAAAAGTGTCATAAATGGTGCTGCAAAGGTTATTTTACACAAAATGTATTTATTTTTTCTATAATCACTCTATCAGTTCAAAGAATGAAGTCAAAAGTCTTTTCAGTGAGCCATAAAAAATCACATATTTTAGCAAAAAATATTTTTTAATCTCCTCTGCCAATCAATAAATCTAAAACATACTCCATATCCTTCCAACATATTTTCAACTGATAAGTTAGAATTTCTGAGGGAAAACTTAGAATCATAGAATAGTTTGGTTGGAAGGGATCTTTAAAGGTAATCTAGTCAAACACCCCCTGCAATGAGCAGAGATTTCTTCCACTAGATCAGGATGCTCAAAGTCTCATCCAACCTGGCCTGGAATGTTTCAAAGGATGGGGCATCTACCACATCTCTGGGAAACCTGTTCCAGTTTTTCATTATAAAATAATTATAAAATTTTTCTTCTATCTTTCTAAAAAAATCTTCTTCTATCTAGCCTAAATTTACCCTCTTTTGGTTTAAAGCCATTAACCCTTGTCCTATTGCAAAAGGCCCTGATAAAAAGTCTGTCCCCATCTTTACTGTAAGTCCCCTTTAAGTACTGAAAGGCCACAATACGGTCTCCCAGGAGCCTTCTCTTCTCCAGGCTGAACAACCCCAACTCTCTCAGCCTGTTCTTATAGGAGAGCTGATCATTTTCGTGGCCCTCTTTTGGACCCTCTCCAAAAGGTCCATGTCCCTCCTGTGCTGAGGGCTCCAGAGCTGGATGCAGTACTCCAGATGGGGTCTCACCAGAGTGGAAGGGGAGAATTTCCCCCCTCGACCTGCTGGCCACACTACTTGTGATGCAGCCCAGAATACAGTTTTTCTTCTGGGCTGTAAGTGTACATTGCCTGATTATGTCCAGCTTTTCATCCACCAGTATCCCCAAGTCCTTCTCAGCAGGGCTACTCTCAATCCCTTCATCCCCCAGCCTGTATTGATACTGAGAGTTGCCTTAACCCATTTGCAGGACACAGCACTTGGCCTTGTTAAACCTGATGAGGTTCACATGGGTCCACTTCTCGAGCTTTTCCATCTCCATCTGGATGGCATCCTGTCCCTCAAGCATGTTGGCTGCACCACCCAGCTTGGTGTAATCTGCAAACTTGCTGAGGGTTCACTCGATACCATGTTTTTCTGTGAGCAAACAAACTTACTGCTACTATTGCATTACTATTGTAATTGCTATTACTATTGTATATATCCTGAGTGTTAAAAGAAAATGGTAGTTGGCAGGTTAAATAATAACTTAGCTTGATAGAAAGGGAAGTAAAGGGTGCTAATTGCCTCTTACCACTGCATTTCTATCAGTCATGGTGTCTCCTTCACTTTAAAATAGGACAGTCTTTAAGTTTTGCAGAAAAACACAAACTGGACATATCACACCAGTTACATATCTTTCAGCATACACCAAAAAAACAAGCTCTCATATCCATTTTCTGGATTATCTTATACATACTTCTACCTGTAGATACCTATCATAATGATTTTAAGACATATTTAATTATTTGTGCTAAAAAAGGGCTGCAGAATGAAGTTTACATCTTCATATTCTCTATGAAATATATAAAATACAATCAAAGTAATTAAATTTGGCAAAACTGTCTTAAATTGAAAATACATTTTAACTGCATAATTTCATTTACCTCAGTGCTTGAGATGAATTGGAGGAATAAGAATGCTGGTTTTTGTAAAGCTTCAAACATTGATCACCTCCACCACTGCTAAATATTACCTTAGTCATATAAGATTATCAAAGGAATTGATGCAACCGTATTCAGCTAAGTGCAGTCTATGTTAAGCCACAAAAAACAAGGTCTACCACTCTATGAGTAACGATACACTTTCTCTTGCACAAATCTGAGACAACTCCTTGACTTCTATACAACAGTATACTGTCAAGTAATGTGTACATTTTGTTTGAAGTGCAACATTTATAAGCCAAAATAAACTGTAAAGAGGCAATGAAGAGCTCTGCCAGATTGAATATTGGACTGCCAAGCACCAATCTTAACCTCCCTCCTCTTTATTTATTCAGTTAATTTGTGATTTACTTGTTTTGGCTGTAAAGATTGGCAGTAGCGTAGCAGGAAGAACTGAAGTTAAAGTGGCATGTATAGAAGATGGAAATGATTCATTTGGGGGAAAAAGGAGGTCACAGAATTTCCTGATGTTTCCAGAACCTGGTACGTTGAAGAACTGGAAAGGAATATTATCTCTTTCAGAGAGTATGAAATAATAGCATAATAAAACAATATGAAGAAAGATTGAAGCATTGTATCTGCTTATTCTACAAAGGAGAAGAGTTACGATAACAGTCTTCAAATAGATGAAAGCTTGTTGTGAAGGTGAGGGGGATAAACTGATTTCCAAGCATCTTGTAAATAATCTGTTGAAGTAATGGACTTAAACTACAGTAAGGGAGATTCAGAAAAAAAAAGAAAACAAACAAACAAACAAACCACAAAAACACACAAAAAAAAACCCAAAGGAAAAAAACCCAGCAAACGTCCTAAGTCTAGCTGGTAGCTACTTTCTAACTTATACTTAAGATGGGAATTAATTGCCTACAAATTCTGTAGAATAAAACTTACTAGTAAGATAGGTAAAATAAATATTATTCTTGTTTCAACAAAACTTGTAAAGTTTTTTAGCAGAGGAGTACTCAGCACTAGATAAACACCTACAGGGCACCTAAAGTTCCCAATAAGAATGTTTTTTGACAAACATCAAACACAGTCACGAAAAAGACTGCAGAACAGAATACCAGCCATATGTTAGTTTGATGATTCCATGGCTATGGCAGCCTTGTTGTAGCACCTCTGCTCTCTGCCAAGATATATTGACCTGAGTAACCAGATAAGGGCAGGATGTGGGCCTGAAAAAAGCCTTCTAGATTTTTGCTGAAATGTCTTTGTCTGTGTCTTTTTACATATCTGTTGCAGCATGATACAATAGCTGGACTGAAAAGAGAACACAACCTGGAACATTGCGAATAAAATGGTTTATATAAAGCAGGTGCAGTTTTATTAACTGTAAACCCTTTTTTCTGTCTTCCTATCTCTATGTGTTCCTTACAGCTAAAGGTTGTGAGTGTCATGCTATTAAAATAACTGACACTTACAGGTAATAAACATGTTTTGAATCATGGAATGGCTAATAGGGACTGACTGTTGCCAATGTCAGGTATTCTACAGTGCTTTTTCCATTTCAGCACATGATTAAATTCAGAGTTTCCAACTATTTTATGCATTTAATAGCACATTTCCCACTGTGGATTCATACACTCTCCAAGTCCTTGATAAAATAGATAAAAATGGGAGTTACTTTTATTGTAGTCTTACTGTATAGTCAGTGAGACCAATAGATGCAACCAAAGGTGCAATCAAAAACTGTTATTTTTTTTCAATCCTCATTGTGAGCTGCAGAAAAACAATTTTAAGCATTAAGACATGAAAATGTGGTTTGAGTCTTAGTAGTGGTTAGCTGAGATGGTTGATGAAATTTAGAAAAAGACCTCTCATTTGTGGTAGAAGTAGCAAAGATTTCTTTCCTTCTACCATGTTCTCAAAGAAGACATATTACAGCTATCATTTAAGAACAGAGAATAAAAGCTGAGTTAGTGGGACCACACATTTGGGGGCTCTGAGCAACCTGATCTAGTTGAAGATGTCCCTGCTTTTTGCAGGGGGGTTGGACTAGATGACCTTTAATCACAGAATCACAGACCTTTAAAGGTCCCTTCCAACCCAAATTATTCTATTATTCTATGATTCCATGATTCTACAATTTAGTCTAATATTACATTAATGTCTACTGTTGCTGTAGCAGGTAACTGCTCCCATAAAAGCTTCTTATATCACTATCATTAATTTACCAAACTAAGGTCATCTTCAACTGTTGAATTTAAATGTTGACAATCATTACCTTCCTAGAAACGCTGATGCAGTTTGTTTACTCATAAGTGAGATTTAAAGGCTTTTATAACAGAAAATTATTATTCAAGGACCATTTTTCAGGTTTTCCAGTAAGTGAGGACTAATTTTTGCAAACTCTCTTGAAATTAAACCCTGAAACTGTTTCAGCTTCACTAACTACATAAAGCTTTTGTTTGTCTGTTTGTTTATTCTTCATTTTCTTGTTGTCATGACCACCTGAAATTGTCATGTGGGGGAAAAAAAAACAGGTTTTCTTTCCTATATTTTACATAATCTTACATGACATTAAAATTGGTTTACCCCTTGCTTTTTTATTCTCTGGTATTTTAAGTATAAATTCCAGGTCATTCATATTTTAAATTAATTAATCTGCCAAGGTAAGCACAAGTAAACTTGAATTTTATCTTAGACTACAACAAATCTTCTCTGTTTCTGAACTCTAATCTTGAATAATCACTGTAAGTGGTGCTATTTAATGAGGCACTAAAAAAAGGTATTGTTTAAAAGGACCAGCCTTTCTTTTTTGCAAAATATAAAACCCTTAAAAACAACCCCCAGGAAGTCAACTGAGTGGAAAAGATAAAAAGCAAGCTGAAAAATAAAAATAAAATTCTATAGTTTTATCCACATGTTTCTTCATGGACTGCTTCCTATGAGCTGATGCAATACTCGCTAAGTATCACCTTATTCTCTAATAGCACTGAGGCCACCTACTCGACTTTTAACAGTCTCCAAAGATGCAGGTTCCACACCTTCTCTTGCAATTTGTTCCAATGCTTGATCAGAATCATGGTGAAAAAAGTTTTCTGTACAGTGAGTCAGAATTTCCCAGAACTTTTCAGTTTCTGTCCCTTGCTTCTTATCCTCTACTGTTCAACTTGGAGAAAAGTCTGTCTCTTTCATCACTATACTCTTCCATTAGGTAGCTGCAGAAGGAAAAAAATAAATCTTGGTCTTCTAAAGGTAGAAAAAGCCCACTTCTTTCAGCTTCTCCTTCTATGTCATGCGGTGTAGCTCTCTATCAACCTTGGTGGTCCTCTGTACGATCCCAGTATGTCAGTGTCTTTTCTGTACTGGGGGGCCCAAAATTGTACACACTACTCCAGATGTAGTGTCACAATTGCCTAACAGAGGGGAATAATCACTTCCCTCTACTTGCTGTTTACACGCTTGCTAATATGGCTCTTGGTGTGATATATAACAATATAACATACTACGGCTGGACATAAGAATATGTCTGGTCAGAAACAAAAATACAACTCAGGCAATAAAACTCACTTTAAAAACACTGATTTCTCTCTGTTTAGAAAGCTATTAAATTAGAGTAGACAGGAATGGTCTGACAGAAAGCTATAGGTTAAACCAGCACACTGGATAGAAGGCACAGACTAAACTAGGAGCAGATTGGATGCTAGACAGGGAGAAACTTGGACTAAGAAATAAGGAGCCATAGGGAATAGCATGGAGTAGAAAACTGGAATAGATGGAAGTCGGGAACTGGAGGTTCTTCTCCTCCTACTGTTTTTTTCTTGAATCTACAGTTATGGACTTCTTTGGGAACTCAAAGAGAAAGTTCTAATAGATTTCTAGTAGTTTGTTCTGCCAAGATGTTATGCAACATTCTAAATGAGCTGCAGTTTCATGAATTCTCAGAAATTCATGTTTAAGTAAATTGATTTGTAAGAGATAGTGTAGGTGTGAATAGCAATTATCATCTGCCAAAATGAAACAGAGTTGTCTCTCAACAGCTTGCAAAGATGTCACTCAGCATCACAGCTATATGAGGTCCTAGGCCTGAAGTCATTCCTCTCAAATTTTAGATATTTAATCACTGGAGAACAGAAAATGTAATAAAGTAAGAAGGGTGGGTCTACTCTGCAAGTGAAGACAAGCCAGCAGCCAAGTTGTCACAAAAGTGACAACAATGCACGCAGGGATCATCGTCTCAACAAGAAAACAGTCCCATAGTATCCAAACCAGGCAAGCAGATCAGATCCTGCGGCAGTAGCAGGTTCAGTCACCAGCCTAGTTATCTTGAGACAAGTTCCAAGTGATAAGGCAAGTTCAAGGTCAATCCACAAGCCTGGTTAGCACTGAAGGCCTGTCAAGTAATAGGGTTGGACACACGCTTGCCTACAGGTCTCAGGCAAGGACCAAGATCCTGGGCCTGAGCTCAAATGATGCTCCTGGTTCAATGCCAGAGGGATTGTGGTGGAGGTCCTAGGTGAGGCTAGCATGGGTAATTTAGGCTTATTGGTGCACTCAGCAACCTGACAGTGAACACCTCCAGAAGATGGTTCAGTTCATCTAAAGTCTGATTACACAGCTGGAAATGCATAATTCTTTTCACTGAATGTGGAGAGAGTAAAGATTGAGTTGACTCTTTATTTAGGAATCTTACCTTATTTCATGAAGTAAACCTGAACATATGAATGTGCTTAACATTATATAAAAAAGTTCAAGAAATAAAGTGAAGGAAGAACACGGGCCTGAAGAAATTAATTTAAATGATAAAAATAGGTGTTGTAATGACAATGTAAAATGTAAAATTGCCACCAAGAGTATGAGGGACTGTGGCCTCATTCTCTTCACAAAGATACTTCCTCCTTAAGTATGATCAGAGATTAATTTATAGATTTTGGTGTTTGGATTTCTAACTTTCAGATAACGCTTAGAGCTTGTGCTCATGCAAGCTAATCAAATGAGAAATCATCTGCAAAGCAGGGAACAATTACTATCACTGCTGCTGTTAGCTACATTAGTTTTATTCCTGTTTATGCAGTTATCTTAGGTCATGGATTATTTACCATACTACTACTACTGCTACTAGTCTCAAAATAGAGTAAATCAGTAAATCAGAGTCTGAAATTAAGCAAATAATAACCTGCAAAACAAACTTCTGAACTCTCAAACATAGAAGTTACATGGGCAAAAGTTAAAATGGCTTCCGTAGCTAATTATTGTCAGAGCAGGCCCAAAACGAGAGGCAAAGATATAGGATATGTTCATTGAGAACCAACTAAAAATTAAAAAAAAATAAAAAAATGAAAAAGAAGCTTTCTCTAATTAAAGGACATTTTGCAGTAAGTCTCATCTGCATTTAGCGTATGTTTTGGAAATCTCAGATTTACCTAGAAAATTTTCTAAATGTAAGCCCTAGATTTGGCCGATAAGTTCTTAAAAGTAAATACCTTCATAAATGAGTCTTTATGACAGCATATTTTTGAAGGTCTGGGAATACTAACGATTTCCATCAGAATAATTAATGTTAATGTAATATTCCATTTCACAGAATACTATGGAACACTTGAAAAGAATGAGAATAACTGAATAGAGATAACTATATTCTGATAACAGGTATTTATTTGTGTTATGTACAACAGAAAGCATAAACTCTAACAATTACAGTTAGGATTATCTGAATCATTATCTCTTCTCTGTTGCTTCATTATTTCCTGAAAATATTTAACTATTATTTTGCTGTCTTTGCTAAGTTACTTTAAACGGATAGCCATGGATCCATTTAGTCCTTTTGATCTGGGAAGATAATAAACACATGAGCAGGTCTTCTTACTACATATACATAAGGATACTTCAGATCCTTACTACAGGGATCTGAGTTCATGTGTGTGGTGTCTGAGGAGCAGGGAGGTAAAAGCAAAGCTTTTAGTAGGTCTTACAGAAGGAGGCATAATTGGCTCAAAAGGGTCATTTTTCATTATGCAATGATATATTAATACATGAATACATATTAGAAACCCAGAACTGATATTAAACCAAAAATCTTTATTTGCATTATCAAATCATATTTTCTTTGATTTTTTGTAGTTCATTTTTTCTTACTGCTTTGACCATGGTCACAAGCTCACACCAGTTAAATGAATATTCTTCTTCATGTCAGAGACAGTGGCACTAAGGCTTTGTTCTTTAATTTTGCTAGAAGTTTTAAAAGGGCCAGGTTCTCCCTCGGGGTACATGTCTATTATAAGAGCTCAGCATAAATGTTCAAGAGCAGTATTTTTATTTTTTTTTGTTTTAAAAATACACAGTATTATTTAATATATGGCACTACTTCTTCCATCATGTAACAAGTATCACAAACAACTATAAGAGCTGTACAATATTTGTCCAGTTATACCACAATAGAATTCTATAATCCGTTTTCAGATTCCTAGTTATGGCAAAAGAATATAAAATTAATCCTTTGATCAGAGAAGTTGGATTTTTTTCAGTTTTTGCTAACACATTAATTCTGCGGATGCTGCTTCAGTCCATGAAGTCTGAAATGACCTTTTTCAGTCCTAGTTTGAATTAGTATATTAACAGCAGTAATACTGCAGTCCCAAGACTGATGATGCAGTAATTTTCCAGCCTAATCATACTGAACTTCAAACATATTCACAGAAATTCTATTGAAGCTACTGTCTCAGAAGTATTTTTGCAATGTGTGTGAATTACACATGATGGCACAACTGTTAGACAAGTGTTTGTACAGCTCATTGGAACTGAAATAGACAAAGATACTTCCCTAAGGTAAAAGCTCTTGTGAATCCTTTCCCCATCTTGAGTACATGAGTGTAAGGTGAAAAAAATAGAAAATTTAAACAAAATGTAACTATTTTCCAGTCATCATTGGCAGCTCATGCCAACTATTTAAATTGCAAAACAATAAATACTTAAAATAATTCTCTCCACACATACACATGACCTACACACATCCATGGACAACTGACACCATGCTGAGTGCTGCTGAAGGCTGAGCCAGCAGTGAAACTTCTGCTTGTCACTCAGTATTTGGACAACTCAACCAGCTGGAGTGAGTGTTCTGATTTTCCAAGACCCTGGTAATGGTCACAGCTGGACCAGACACTGTTACTGTTGTGAGTGTGTTATCTATAGAGCATTGTGTGTGTGAGACAGAGAACGGAAATCATCAATGACCTGCTATACCTATCTCACTTGGACCTTAAATTCCATGTCACAGAGTGGACTAGTTCTGTTCTTCAGATTACTGCACCCTAGATTTCCTTTTGTCAACAGAAAACTCCATAATATACTCAAGCTCTTTTGGTCATTGTGAATGATAGAATTGCTGAGATCAGAGGTGTCTTCTGGAGATCATCTGGTCCAATCTGCCTGACAAAAGCAGGGTCAGCTAATTTTTCAATCCCCCTCACTGTCCACTTAGTGAGTCTGTACTTCATCAGATGGTCTAACTGGATGTTATGGCAAGCCTTAATAAAATAAAGATAAATAACATTCATTGCTCTCGCCTCATGCACAGAGCCAGTCAGCTCATCATAGGAGGCTATGTCATTGGTTAAGCATGATTTCTAATTCATAAATTCATACTGATAACTTACAGTCATAGTCTTCACCTTCATATCCTTGAAAATTATTTCCAGGACTATTTCCTCCATCATATTCTCAGGAATCAAGGTCAGACTGAGCAGACTGAAGTTGTGTGGAACTTCCTTTTTTCCCCTTTTGGAGATAATAATGACATTTGCCTTTAGACCTCAGGAATGTCTTCTAATCACCATCACTTTTCAAAGATGATCAAGAGTCAAGGATGAGCAGGGATCTTCTAGAACTTAGGCAGAAAAGGAAGATCTATGGTTGTTGGAAGAAAGGACAAGTGACAGAGGAGGACTACAGAGATGTGCTGTTCACCACAGAATCACAGAATCACAGAATCTTAGTGGTTGGAAGGGACCTTTGAGATCATCGAGTCCAACCACATTAAAAAACAAACAAACAAACAAACAAACCACAACACACAAAAACAAACAAACAAACAAACAAAACCAAAAAAAAAGCACTCACCAACTAAACCCCACACCCACAACCTCACACACAACACCCCACCACAAACCAACAATCCCAGGCACTAGAGCATGCCCTGAAGAGCCATGTCTACACGTTTCTTAAATACCTCCAGGGATGGTGACTCCACCACCTCCCTGGGCAGGCTGTTCCAGTGCTTGACCACTCTTTCAGTAAAGTAATTCTTCCTAATATCTAATCTAAACCTCCCTTGCCGCAGCTTCATACCATTTCCTCTGGTCCTGTCGTTATTCCCTTGGGAGAAGAGGCCAACCCCCGCCTCTCTACAGTTTCCTTTCAGGTAGTTGTAGAGGGCAATGAGGTCCCCCCTCAGCCTCCTCTTCTCCAAACTAAACATGCCCAGTTCCCTCAGCCTCTCCTCATAGGACTTGTTCTCTAGACCCCTCACCAGCTTGGTGGCTCTCCTCTGGACACGCTGCAGCACTTCAATGTCTTTCCTGTAGTGAGGGGCCCAGAACTGAACACAGTACTCGAGGTGAGGCCTCACCAGTGCCGAGTACAGAGGCACGATGACTTCCCTACTCCTGCTGGCCACGCTATTCCTGATACAAGCCAGGATGCTATTGGCCTTCTTGGCCACCTGGGCACACTGCTGGCTCATGTTAAGACGGATGTCCACTAACACTCCCAGGTCCTTTTCTGCCAGGCAGCTTTCCAGCCACTCAGCCCCAAGCCTGTAGTGTTGCTTGGGGTTGTTGTGACCAAAATGCAGGACCCGGCACTTGGCCTTATTAAACCTCATCCCATTGGCCTTGGCCCATTGGTCCAATCTGTCCAGATCCCTCTGTAAAGCCTTCCGACCCTCAAGCAGATCAACACTCCCACCTAGCTTGGTGTCGTCCGCAAACTTACTGAGGGTGCATTCAATCCCCTTGTCTAGATCATCAATGAAGATATTGAACAAGACTGGCCCCAAAACTGAGCCCTGAGGGACACCACTGATGACTGGCCGCCAACCAAATTTTGCTCCATTAATCACAACTTGCTGGGCACGGCTATCCAGCCAGTTTTTTATCCAGCGGAGGGTACACTTGTCTATGCCATGATTCTCCAGTTTCTCCAGGAGAACGCTGTGGGGGACGGTGTCGAAGGCCTTACTAAAGTCCAGGTAGACAACATCCACAGCCTTCCCCTCATCGAGAAAGCGGGTCACATGGTCATAGAAAGAGATCAAGTTGGTCAGGCAGGACCTCCCTTTCATAAACCCATGCTGGCTGGCCCTGATCCCTTGGCTGCCCTGCACTTGCCTTGAGAGCTCACTCAAGATGATCCTCTCCATGATCTTTCCCGGTACCGAGGTCAGGCTGACAGGCCTGTAGTTTCCGGGATCCTCCTTCCGGCCCTTCTTGTAGATGGGTGTCACATTGGCCACCCTCCAGTCATCTGGCACCTCTCCTGTTGACCAGGATTGTTGATAGATAATGGAGAGAGGCTTGGTGAGCTCTCCTGCCAGCTCCCTGAAAACCTTTGGGTGAATGCCATCCGGCCCCATAGACTTATGCGTGTCCAGGTGCATAAGCAAATCATTAACTAAAGGGAGTTATTCTCCACTATAGGGAGAAACTTGATGTGGCCAAAACTCAATTAGAGTTCAAGCTGGCCAGTACTGTGACAGACAACAAAAAGAGCTTTTTTAAATATGTTAACAGCAAAAGTACAATCAGAGATAACGTTGATCTGTTTCTTGACAAGGTCGGTCACCTCACAAATAGGGACATCGACAAAGCGGAGACATTCAATGCCTTCTTTGCCTCTGTCTTCAACACCAGTGATGGGCCCTGGGACCTCTGGAGCCCTGTGTTGGAGAACTGTGATTGGGGGCATAATAAAACTCCCAGTTGACCCTGAACTTGTCTGAGACTTGCTGCTCCATCTAGTTGCGCATAAGTCTATGGGGCCTGGTGGGATTCATTTGAGGGTACTGAAAGAGCCCCTCTCATATCATCGCAGGATCTCTCTCCACTATTTTTCAATGGTCTAGAGAATCTGGAGAGGTCCTAGTTGACTGGAAGCTGACAAATGTTATCCCAGTTTTCAAGGGTGAGAAGGAAGACCCTGGTAATTACAGGCCCGTCAGTCTCACTTCAGTACCTGGTAAAATTATGGGTAATTATTGAAAAACACTTGAGAGACAACGCAGCCATTGGTTATAGCCAGTATGGGTTCGCAAGGAGAAAGTTCTGATTAGCCAACCTAATTTCCCTTTATGGTCTGTCTCTGCCTCTACAGGGCAAGACAAAGTGAGGTCTAATCTTGCTGATTAGTTATACCGCAGGTTCAGACATACCCAAAAATGCAGAGAAGAGTGCAGGGAGAAGTTAATTTTACACTATTAGAGATTCCCACCCCCTGTGCAAACTAACCATTTACTACACTCTCTATTGTGGTTGCTCAGCAGATGTCTTTTTATCCTCCCAGGGCAAAGTAAGCTCTGCCTCATCTTTGGGATCACCTTGACAAGCTGATCCTTTTCACAACCAGAAGCAACCACTCAGCAGGTCTTGGCTGACTCAAGCATTGACCCAAAATGTAACACCACAACCATAATAACATCCATTGACTATCCAAACTTGAAATTCACCAAGCTTACTTGCTTCTGGGAGTTATCCTCAGATCTTCTTCCTCTAGGTTTTCCCATGCAAAATTGCCATGAAAACTTTACTCTGTCCTGTTGGTTATTCACTACTTCCTTCAAAGTGCTGAGGAAAAATGTAAAAAAATGGAGCAGCTATCCATTTAAAAGGTGTTTAAAAGGTTTTCAGATGCAACTGAGATTTTTAGCCTTCTGCTCCCATTGCCAAGACAATAAAATCTACCTGAGTCCTATTTTTTAGTATTGTCAGCACTGACCTAAATGGTATTGGGAGAAGAAATTAATGAGAACTGACACAAATAAGCTAGATTTTCCAGTACAGAACAGGACTGCAGTTGGATGGTAGCTGTAAAAGGTTTTAAGCAAGTATAGGAGTAATGCCAATTTTTGTAGTAAGAACTCTGAATTCAGGCTCCTCCTTTGTTTCCTTTTTTTTTTCATGGTTTAGCCAGTTTCACTCTTGATTAGACATCTTGTCTGCAGCTCATCTCAGACACAATACTCACAATATTTCTACTTACATCTTCCCACTCAAGCCCTTCTGTTATTGAATTTGTAGGCCATGCTATCTATTAATGTCTGCTCAATAGTGTTAAACATAGTGTTATTCTATCAAAAGTTCAAGCCATCAGCTACACAGAAGAGAATAGGAGTGTATAAATCCTGATGATTTTATTAGAAAAAAACTTGAGCAACACAGATGCACTACTGGAGACGTTAAACTCCCAGTTAAATCTTAAAGAATAATAACAACAAATCTGAAAGCAGCAAATTGAGTGCTAGAACAGATGAAGCTGGGAGAAGAGAAAGGAAGTAATATGTTCATGGGGAGGTGGGAAAACAGCCAGAAGTCTGAAACATAGCAGCAGAACTTATTTCAAGAGAATTAGAATGCTGAAGGAAATCGGTTTGTAATCTGTATAAGTATGTTGTCCATGACTGCTAGTTAAAAACAAAACAAAACTAAACTAAACTACTATATTTACATTTAATGCACATGTTCACAGAAAAAATTTTGGTAGGGTCACAAATAAAAAAATATTTGAACATCATAAAGCTGATCAGCCTCTTCTCTGGAATCCAAATGTCAGATCTCAAAGTTCTGTCAGACATTTTTATCATAAAATGATTAGTATAAAGCTATCTAAATATAAATATTTCAAGAAAGTGCACTTCATTTTGATAGTCCGAAGTTAAACTAATGCTAACTAGTCCAATTTCATCATTCTGTATTTAAATATATCTAAATGTTAGCTGTGAGATATTCAGCACCTCTTAAGTGTTCTCATCTATGATTATGTCCTTTTTCATGCATTTCCTTGTATCATTACTTCTTAATCTAACTTTTGTTTTTATGCTAAATAATTCTAATGGGTGCTAACTAATACAGCTTAAGACTTACGCAAAAGCCTACATATCTGAGAATAAGACTGTCAAACACATGCCAGGATCTCAGCTGAAACAAAGGATTTTGGCATTCTCTTGATCTACACCAACATACTTCATATCTGATAAGTTGTTGCAGTATTTCTGTGAAAATTAACCTGAAATGCAATGCAAATGGCTAAAACCTTGCAGTATATTTAAGCCTATGTTTTACTTTGAAACATGGTTCCTAAAATAAAAGTAAGCTGGTGTAGCTGTAACTGAGCAGGTTAGTGTAAATATATGTCTGAAAGTGTATCCTGACTCAGAATCTGTATGTAAGATCATGATCTGTAGGATCATGACTGCATGACTCATGTACATAGACAACTCCTACATCAAAATATATTTTTGGTCAAAGGCTTTTTTTGAAGTTATTTTTTGTGTGTTTGTACTCAGTACAATTTACTATCATCTACCACCTAGTAAAATGATAGTTGTCTTCACCGTACTCCTCAAAGGACCTTTGTTAAGACTGCAGCACAAACATCAACTGACATTTTTAAGGTCATGACCAATACCACTTAAAAGTAAGATTAAATAAAAATTCAGACAGTAACCCAAACAAAACAAAAGTGTAGAGTTTCCAAAAGGCTATTAACAGCTATACTGTAGACACCAGAAGTTCTACTGTCTAAATATGAGGACGAAGCCCATCTTGAAAGACCATCCTATGTCTTATCAGTATTTATGAATCAAGAATACAAGTTCATGAAGGTAACTTAAGAGAAACTAATGTCATTTTCAGTTGTTGGCTTTTTTTTTCAGTTTTTTTTTTTTTTTTCTATCAGAAAATGTACAGATTTCCTTACTAATTTTTGAAATCTTTTCATAGTGAATTTTGTGCCCTCATATATTGTATGCCCTCATATTGTATGCCCTCATATACTATTCATTCCTGTAAACTCTCTGTAATTTCCAACTATAATTGTCAGCAATGATACATATGAAGTAGTAATGGTAGAATTAAAGGAATTTTAATAAGTATGGATATATAAATGCACACTAAAATAATGTATTTAGTATGTATATTTCTGCCTACTGGATGACGCAATTTATCAACTAAAACCTAAATCTCTGTTGTGGAAACTTTTAAAAATAGTAGTGTGTGATCTTGAACAGAAAGGAATTAAACTAAATTTAACCTGGTGGTGCTCAAAACCTTGGTACTACTGCACATATTGGAAAACAAGAATTTATACAAGATATTTGTATTATTCACAAAATTAGATGGAAGGAAAGCTATTGTATGTGTTTGTAGATTCTAAAAAACACAGTCTTTTTCCCTGCTGTTCCTCATTATGGATTACATTTACTGTTGTCTAGAACAAGGGACAAAAGGACCACAGTACCAATGGAAATATCAGAAAGAAACTTGCAGGATTATACTGTGTTTTGGAGAGTTTTTCAGTTTTCCATTAAATACCATATACTTTTATCCAAGCGATGCTGAGAGACAAACAGTTCTGTAATTCTAAATTCTATGTGACTGTCTCATCAGCACCAAACATAGCTGTTACATAGCAGAAGGGCTTTTATTGTCTCTCCCACTAACTAGTGTAAGTGTCTTTCTAGGTACTGTTTCAGTCCAGTGCTATCATAAGATAATGAAAGAAGAACAGCACAACTTACGTTTGCTGTTATTCTGCCATTTTTCCATCTTTATCTTTCCTTATATTGTTGTCTTAACTGTGATCTTGAGCAGGTTTGAGATTAGAGAAATGTTCCAGTTCTCATTTTCTGCTCATCTGCAGACATCTCTGTCTTGTTACCTTTGGTATCTTCTGCTCATGAGATTTTGACACTGTTCAGCCATTTCTGATTGCCTGATTCTACTTGCACTGTTACTAGGCTCTTACTGAAAATATTCTTCATCTTTGTGGATATCTTTAAGGATGTGACTGATCCAGTCCTGAAATTTTATCTGGTATCAAAACCTGCTCCAAATATTAAGAAGTTGCACACCTTTTTACAGTGCTTTAAAATGATGCCTCAATTTATAACTTACATAAATATAGAAATATATAGCAAGAAATTCAGGAGATATATTTTGTGTTTCAATTATTAATAAATTTTATTTTGGAGGTTTAAATGTATAAAAAATTTAGTAAATAATGAATTAAAATAAGCATTTAAGACTGGAAGACGTATTTACAGATTTCATTTTCAGAAAACTAGGCTCCGTTATTTGGATACTCATTGTGATGGTGTATGAAGCATTGCAGTATCAAATTCAAATGAAAATAGTGCAGGAGAGAGAAATGTACTATTCTAAATAACAGACTCAAAGACAGAATGATGGAATGATGTATGAAGTCTAATCTATGGCCAGATCAAAAAAAAAAAAAAAAAACCAAAACCAAAACCAAACAAACAACAAACAACTGGCTTCCTACAGCACAGAATGGAATTTAAAGTTTGGAATTAAGCATCGAACTTTGCTGGACAGTACAGAGGTTATAATACAAAAAGCAGCATTAGCTCCAAAATGGAGGCGTTCTTCTGCTAAAAACAAGCAGATAAGAATGGACCTAGTACTTCTTGTATGGTTTATGTCTGCACAAAGTATATTTGGTATACAGGGCTCTTTAATGACTTTTTCAGCACTTTTTGATTTTGCGTAGAATTTTGAAAACAAGAAAATACCACAAAGAGACTGCTTGGGCTAGAAAAATTCTAAGAATAAAAAAACCCAGAACTTAACACTCGTAGGCCATTTGTAAAGAAAATGGAAAGCTGTATCTTGAATTTTAATCTTTTTTAGTATAAAGTTATTACCGTATGAAATTTGTTAAATTCTCATCTGGATTTAGGTTGAATGCCCACATAAATTTTTTTTTAGATCCCTCAATTCATTTTTGGTTCTGATTCCTTCGTATTGAGGGCATTGATTGTAACAGAAGATTCCCAGAAGTGTTTGCAAGACATGATGAATTACAAATGCTATACAGAATCAGTGGGAGGTATGGTCATGCAAGGGGTATTGAGGGTCTTTTAAAGCCATCTGGCCAGATAAAATTACAAGGGAGGAACTGATGAATAGCTGACCCTTTAACTACAAATGTGCTATCTACCTCTAACCCAGTTTAGCAGTAACTTAAACTAGATACAGGAAGTTATGAAATTTATCAGGAGTGAAAAGGAATGTGAAGTGAGGGCTGATTCAGATCTGTAGTAGACACCATGATATCTGTCATGAAAAAGAAGTAACCAGTTTTGTACAGCTCCTATCAGGTTACACAAAGAGTGACTGCTGTGGTAGGAGAGTGAAGACAAAAAATTACCAAGTTAGGCAGTCCTGGCCTAACATCATCCAAGAACAGTACCAGGAAGAAGCATTGGACCTTAGCCTTTCCTATGGGGATGTGAAGATGCGATCAAGTCCCTTAGCCATAACGTACTTCTAATAGACACGGAGTTAAACTGACATACCCTGTAGCTGTTTATAAAGTCACCCTACAGATGACAGGTTGTACTGCTATGTCTGTGATTTATATGTGTGTTATGGTAAGTCAAAATACCTATTCATTGCTATTGTAGGATTCCTTTGCCCAGTTTCTGAAGTAACTAACTAATAAGTGCACCCAAAATATTTCCTCAGTCTGCTGACTCTGTAAGCGATAGCAGTCCTCATGCAGTATGAGCAGCAGAGCAATTCAGATCATGTATGTTCTAGTAGAAGTGATAAAAGGAAGGTGTTTGGAGAGACTGAGGAATGGAAGTGCTTCCTACCTTTTCTAGAGAGTGTTCACACATGTTTAGGTAGCATGCTTAAAGAATGATTAGAATATATTGTCCATAATTTGTGACAAAATCCAGAAAATAGTCCTATCTTGATCCTCTTCATTTTCAAGGTTAGTCCTGACCAGAGAGTAAATAGGCATGATTGGAGGCAAATGAGGTAAAGACTCAAAACTTCAAAGGTTAAATCTCTGCAGTCTTCCAAAGCTGTTTATAATATGGAGAAGAAAAAAAAAAGGAAAAAAAAAGAAGAAAAAAATCTGTAAAATCAAGATGATGAAAGAACTTTGACTGTGAGATATAATTACATTAGCTGTGATTATCTCAAAAAACTACATTTCATGCCATATAGGCTGTTAAGAACAACAATTCCAATGCATGACTAACACAGAAGTTACTGGCATGTTGGCCCAAACTGGATGCCACTTCACAAAGTGATTGTGGAATTTAATTTCTGTGGTATTTCCATTCTTGGGGATATTCAAAATATGACTGGACAAGACCTAGAGGAATCTCATCTAGCTTTGAAGTTAGACATGGTTTAAGCAGGAAGTTAAGCTGAAAGAAACTCAGAGATTTCTTGCAATCAATTCTTTTTTGTGTTTCTACAGGTCTTCAGAACACACCCACTCCAAAACAGTGGATATGGGGACCCAAGTATAAGAAAGTAACCAGTAAGATCAAAGGAGTTGCCTGATTTGGTTTTCTTTGCAAATGTATTTATTGTATGGGATGTGGACTGTAGTTTTCAGAAGAAGATTATGAGATCTTACATATATGTAATTTGTGATACAAGAGCTGTCTGAGGAGAACAAGTTTCTCTTTAAAAAAAAGGATGGAATAAAAGAAGCAGCATAAAAATAGAAGACAAATCTCTAACAATCAGTGGACATGAATTCTTTCGTAGTTTTGTTTCAGGGTAAGTATACATGCCAGGAACACACTATTAGTATCCATCTTGTACAAACATCTTGACTTCTTATTGCTGTTGTGTAGTATGTCAAGATTTACATCGTGAGGTATTTACAGTTCTTTCTACCCACACTAAGTACCTTAAAAAATGCATCATCTGAGACAAATGATCAAGAGCTCAATGAAAAATTTCTGCACATTTACAACTGACTATGACTTTATTACAAGTCACAGACTATACATTACTTAAAATCTGGTCAGAACAGCAACATGCCAAGGAAAAGTGTTTATATCCTACTGTAAGCACAATATTTGTTTTGCTACAAGGTAGATTACTGGTAAGGATGATCTGAGCATCTCCATGGCTACAGTTCTCCAGAGGCTGCTTAATGAACTTTACAGTGTCAGAAAACCATGACTTTGCATTCTGTATGGTCTGGGACCAGAGCTTTTATACTGACTCACACAACTTTCTGGATTTTACTTGATACATGAGGTCTCTCTGTATATCAGCGGCAATATGTAGAAGCTGTCTCTTTCACCTTAGCAGTATATATTTCATTACTATTCATGCTGGGCCAGCTTGAATAACTCTCCTTCAACCACATTATCCTTAATACAAAGTCCATCTTCAGAAAATATTGTCTAAAACTTGGGTTTTATCCATTTTTCTTTCCAGTTCAAAATCCAGCTTTATCCATTTCCCAGCTCCATGACATGGTTAGAACTGAGTGCAAACTACTCCACATGCCTGTTTTCATAAAAAGGAAAACTGAGGCTGCAGACCAAATGCTGCAGCAGGCTCCAGCAGGCATCTAATCTAGTCAGTTAATGGTCAAGATACCTGAGTTGTTTTGCAGCATGTCTGCAGATAATAAGTCTAAGTGCATCAGAAAATCATAGATAAAAAACTTGCAGGACTTATTTCTGACTTTTCTAGGAGTTATTTCATATATTAATAAAGACTATAGCTGTACTTGCATCATTTCAAGAGCTTCTTATCAAAAGAGCAAGGGCTGTGGTCATGTTAATGAAGAACATGTAAAGTAGACTGAAGACTTGCAGTGCTAAATCCACTCTCCTTAATAACTGCATTTTGCTAGAAATAGAAGGTGAATTTTTGGAATATCAAGACAAAAATTGTGACAGGCATCCGAGAGTATGAATGTATTCTCATGTCTAATTAAAATCACTGAAATGTACACTCATGGACTAGTCACAGTAATTCATGTTTTGTCCTGATCACACATTATGAATTCACCATATGGGCCGTTCTGCAGAAAGCTTTTATTTCCATGCCCTCCAACTCTCAGAGCTAAGAAAATAACACATAACATTGAACAAGACTCCAACAGTGCATGTATATTGGTTCTCTGCTTGGATTTGTTTCCTGTAGCATTATCATTGAAAAGGACAGTCCGTGCTTTTTTTTATCATGAGCTAAACCTGGAGATTTAGAAGTTTAGAAAACTTTTTCAGACCCCAGATGTATAAATTCACATTCATTTTATTTCCATGTTCAATTCAGATTTTTAAAATGGAAAGATAAGCGATAATAGAATTTACATACACTTTAGCCATAGGGCACTGGTGTTCACTGAGAGGTTGCTGCTTTTTTCTTCCCTTCGGGCTCTCTGAAGGAGCTCTTGACTCCATGCAGCTGGCTTTCTGAGAGCTGAATAAAACCACACTGCAGAACACAGAATCATGTTGGTAGTTTTTACTCAAACAAAAGAATCTTTATAGAGTCCTCACCCTAATAGTTATTCCCTGAGGAGGATTCCATGTGTGCGCCTTGTTACTCTGTTTACTGCATATGGGTAGATTGTATTCAGCTACATAAGGACTGAAGCAATTTATAGAATCATAGAATCATAGAATGGTTAGAGTTGGAAGAAACCTTAAAGATCATCGAGTTCCAACCCCCCTGCCACGGGAAGGGACACCTCCACTAGAGCAGGTTGCTCAAAGCCCCATCCTGCCTGGCCTTAAACACTTCCAGGGATGGGGCATCCACAACTTCCCTGGGCAACCTGTTCCAGTGCCTCACCACCCTCACAGTAAAGAATTTCTTCCTAATATCTCATCTAAATCTCTCCTCTTCCAATTTAAAACCATTACCCCTTGTCCTGTCACTACATCTCCTGACAAAGGGTCCCTCTCCGGCTCTCCTGTAGGCTCCCTTCAGATAGTGGAAGGCTGCTATGAGGTCTCCGTGGAGCCTTCTCTTCTCCAGGCTGAACAACCCCAGCTCTCTCAGCCTGTCTTCATAGGGGAGGTGCTCCATCCCTCTGACCATCTTCATGGCCCTCCGCTGGACCCGTTCCAACAGGTCCATGTCCTTCCTGTGTTGAGGACTCCAGAGCTGGACACAATATTCCAGGTGGGGTCTCACTAGCGCAGAGTAGAGGGGTAGAATCACATCCCGTGACCTGCTGGCCACACTTCTCTTGATGCAGCCCAGGTTCCGGTTGGCTTTCTGGGCTGCCAGTGCACACTGCCGGCTCATGTTGAGCTTCTCATCCACCAACACCCCCAAGTCCTTCTCCTCAGGACTGCTCTGCAGCCATTCTCCGCCCAACCTGTATTTGTGCCTGGGATTGCCATGTCCCAGGTGCAGGACCCTGCACTTGGCCTGGCTGAACTTCATGCGATTTGCATGAGCCCATCTCTCAAGCCTGTCCAGGTCCCTCTGGATGGCATCCCTTCCCTCCAGCGTGTCGACCAAGCCACCGAGCTTGGTGTCGTCGGCAAACTTGCTGAGGGTGCACTCTATCCCACTGTCCATGTCACCGACAAAGATGTTAAATAGTACTGGTCCCAGTACCGACCCCTGAGGAACTCCACTCATCACTGGCCGCCAATTGGACATTGAACCATTGACCACAACCTAGTTTACATTATTCTAGGCTTAGATCAATAACAGTGAAATCAGAATCCATCATTTTATCTTTATAAAAGCATAATTTTTGTTAAATAAAACTGAATACTAGACATAGAATTGCAAATGTGAAACCAGATCCTCAGTTACCATAAATCAGCACAGCTCCATAGAATTAAATTGAGTTATACTAATTAACCCCACCTGAGGGTTGTCCAATCTTCTGTTACAATTAGGATTCTAATCTCAAACCACAAGAAAGATATTGTTCAAACAATGGGGAGCCTTAGGAAAGAAGTGGTGTATTTATTTATTTTAGGAAACTATATGCAGGCTTCCAAACAGAGACAGTGACATGTCTTTGAACAAAGTATACAACTGTATTTATAGCAGAATTTAAAATAAATATGAAAATAATTATTTGATTAGCCTGCACATACAACTTTATTTAGAAGAGTATCTGTATAGTTGATAGAACAAAGTTATCCCTTTCTCCTTTGCATTAGAATATTCTACTGTTGCGGCACTGACAGGAAAATTGTCTTTTAAAGAGATAGAGTCACAGTAGGGTACGTACTGAACACAATGAAGGTAAGAAACCTGTTTTTTTACATAAAGATATATGAATAACATTTGATGAAAATGTTGATAGGAGCAATATTCTTAGATGCTGGAAGAAAAAGCGGGTTTCCTGGGTTGAGTTACAGAAATCTATTGTGGTTCTTATTTACTTTCCAGGTTGTAATAAAAATAAACTTCACAAGAGGATTGCAATTTACCTGTGAACATTTTCCATAATCCTTTAGTCATGGATCACAATGATAAAAACGAGGAAGAGAAATTTCAGGGCAACTGAAGAATCTATTTTAAATGTAGAAAAGGTTGCACAGTCTAACAAAATTCAACAAGTTGGTGACTTTATTCATACTGTTGGAGAGTCCAAATGTAAAACAAAACAAAACAAAACAAAACAACTCCCCCTCCCCCCAAAACACATAAAGATCACAACACCCACACCCACTCACACCCAACTCTGTATCTATTTTTGAACAAATTTGCAGTCCTTTGCCCTGGTATGATAAAGTAAAAGTATAAAGGCAAAAGCAAGTAGAGATTAAAGCTACTCTGCAATTTCCCACTAAAGATCAGAAGTTATTTCCTGCCTTTTCATAGTAAACCTGGGCTTGACTATGTGATCAAGTAAAAAGGAGGCATAACCTTTAGAACACTGACCAGCAATATGGAGGGAAGTGATAGGTGTGAGCCCCTTAGCATATTGCTAATGGCAGTAAGAACAGTGAAAACCATTGCTCTCAGCAACAAACTTGCATGGAAACTTTCTTCAGTCAGTTGCCTATGACTGGAGTGCAGACACTGATCTTTAGCATGCACCAATATCAGTTCTGACTTCACTGAAGGTTATCTTTCCTGTTTCTGCCTGTCGTTAACAGTGAGGCTTAAATACAAACCCTCATTAACTATTCCTTTTCATTTTCCTCCGGTCAGTAATTTAGGCACTTTCTATTACAGAAGCTAATTAATAACCATGGGTATCATTACTTTGTCTGACAACTCTTAAAACCTATCATATTCTTTACCTTACAACATTCTTTTGCACAAAATTCTCCACGATTTAATTATGCCATTCATAAGTCTGTATAAGGCAGGTATCTCTCAAAAAAGGCAGGCACTACGCAGATAATAGATTTCTCATTTAAAACATTATTCCTTTCAATAAGTTCTCACAAATCTTGCAATTATTATTCCCTTCTCTATCAATGACAACTTACTCACATCAGGCATCTGACTGAAAAAGGATAAGATATCATCTATTCTTCTTTTGCTGTGGTCTGTTCTGAATCTGCAGAAGACTCATAAAAGCCAGGAGACAAAACACCCACCAAGAACTGTGAATAAAGGCTACTCCTGTGGTTTGCTACAAAGAGATTTGACATACATTTTTGAAAACCTGAAAAGAATGAGACAAGAACAAAGAAAATACAATGTTGACATGCAGTCTGCAAATACCTATACAGCTGCAGAAACTCCTGCTCAGAAGTTACCATGTAGTAAGACCTGAAGTTCACATCATCTTCCAAGTCTCCAGATTAGCCTGAAGTATTGTTTTTAGCCATATACCAGCACTATTTTAGGGCTTATACTATGCATATGCACACAGAGATGACAGTGGTACACAGGGCTCACAGTAGCTTCATGTGAGCAACAACTGAAATTTATGTTTACTCCCACAGATTCAAACATATTTCTCTGAGATACACCTTATATGCCACCTGAGAAAGACACCATTACTCTCTGTGAAACTCAGTATATTATGAACATCAGTTTTGACTAAGTGACATCCTACTATATATGAGCATTCTACATCCAAAACCAGTGATTTCAATACCCCCCCCTTAAGGAAAATAAAAATTAAAAAATAATAATAACTCCTTTAAAAATTTTGGTATTTCCAATAGCTGTTCCTTATTTCTGATTTTTTTGATTGAATTCTATAATACTTTCCAAAATACATATACTACCTAAACTCACCCATTCTATATTTTCCTAACCAGGAAAATACAACACCTACTAGGAGCCTGGATAATATTACTCTTTGGATACAGAGTTACATTCAGAAATCATAATTTAAATTAAATTAAGGCTATTTTATACCATTTTCTTTTTAGTTCTTGTAATAAGGTTGAATCAAAACCTTAATCATAGAATCATAGAATTTTCTAGGTTGGGAGGGACCTTTAAGATCATCTAGTCAATCATCAACCTAACTCTGATAAAAAAACCATTACTAAACCTTGTCACCAAGCACTATGTCAATCCTCTTTTAAATACGTCCAGGGATGGTGCCTCCATCACTTCCCTGGGCAGCCCATTCCAATGCTTAATAACCCTTCCAGTGTAAAAATGTTTCCTAATATCCAATCTGAACTTCCCTTGGCGCAACCTGAGGCTATTTCCTCTTGTCCTATCGCCTGTGACTTGGGAGAGGAGATCCAGCAGTTTGTTTATTTATTAGAGGTGGTAACCAAATGAGACAGATCATTACCTCTTTTCCTGCTTTTCAAGATGAAACTCAGGGCATAGTTTCTGTGTCAATAGGCTTTCACACTCCTTTAATTTTTGAAAATAATTTGTTACCATTTTTAATGTATTATAATTTTTGAAAAAAAATAAATGTCACTTATGTTTACTTTAAATTACCCAATGCATTACATTTGTTGTTTGAAACTATAATCATACAAAAGCTGAGCCAGGTCCCTAAGTCTTCTACTTTATGATATTATTTTCATAACACTGACAATGCGTGGCGCTTGTGAGAGATTTTGTTACTTCTTTCAAAAGCATATGGTTCAATCAATACACGAGTTTCACAACAATAATAAAGACAAATCATCTCAAAAATGAAAGCACTGCAGTCCACTGCAGATGATTTAAATGCTAGCTTGTAACTTCATGACTGTCGTGGTTTCAGCTGGGATGGGGTTGACTTTGTTTTTAGCAGCTGCTGTAGTGCTATGTTTTGGATTTGGGGTAAGAATAGTGTTGGTAGCATACTAATGTTTTTAGTTGGCTAAGCAGTCAAGGCCTTTTCTGCTTCTCACACTGCCCCGCCAGTGAGTAGACCAGGAGTGCACAAAAAGCTGGGAGGAGACACAGCCAGGACAGCTGAGTCCATCTGACCAAAGAAATATTCCATGCCATATGACATCATGCTCAGTATCTAAAGCTGGGGGAAGAAGAAGGGAGAGGGGGATGTTTTGGGGGAGCATTTGTCTTCCCAAGTAACTATTACGTGTGATGGAGCCCTGCTTTCCCGGAGATGACTGCACCTGCCTGCCTATGGGAAGCAGTGAATGAATTCCTTTTTCTGCTTTGCTTGAGTGCACAGCTTTTGCTTTACCTATTAAACTGTCTTTATCTCAACCCACATGTTTTTTCTCATTTTCACTCTTCCGATTCCCTCCCCCATCCCAGCTTGGGGGAGTGAGAGAGCAGCTGCGTGGTCCTAGCTGAGGTTAAACCACAACTCCTCTAAAAGAAAAAGCAAGTAGCTCTAAAAAACTGGATTTGCAAACACCGAGGTTGGAAAAAAGGCTGAGATTTTTTGATAGGCTCTTAGAGTTTGTTTTCGGCTTCATCCTCTTTCTTATGTATTGGTCTCTCTTTTTAACCTTCTGTTTGATACCTACAAAATCCTATTCTCTCTTTCTATCCTGCACTTTCTTCTCTCCACACTGGAGAAAAGTTTTGGCTCCATCTTCTCTATGCTCTCCCATTTGGTAGTTGTAGACAGCAATAAGTCCCCTGCAGCCTTCTCTTCTTCAGGCTGAACAAACCCAGTTGTTTTAGCTTCTTGTCATATTCTGTAGGCCCCTGTGGTAATTGGCATGGGTTGGGAGTGGCTGAAATTCATTTACAAGGGATTAGACAGCAACAAGGTAGTAATTTAAGGGCAAGAGACCCATCAGTTACTGTGACTGATAGTCAGTCTGTATTAGTCTGAGATACCTTTAAGAGGGGCAGACTGCAAGAGAACCTTTGAGAGAAGGGCAGACTGCGAGCACCTGCAATGGTGACAGCCTGTTTAGGTGCTTCAGAAACCTGAATGTGCTGATCACAAATAGGTATTTTCTACCCAACCCTTTAACTTACAGGGTCTGGTGCAACTCAGGGAGAGACCTGGAAGTGACCATAGGAGACCTTGGAGACAGAACAGAAGTGATCCCAGAGCTCAGCCCCACGATCACACAACAGCACAGCCAGGACCACAGACCTTTCTCCAGGACTACACTGTCTTCGCCACGGACAGGGAGGTCATATCACTTGTTAATATTAACCATATCTATAACCAAATGTGCATTGGTATCCACGTTTATTTAGTTTCTACACTGTCACTTTAGTATTAGACCACAAGAAATGAATGTTGATGTCAGAAGTGGGATACCATTAGACTAATCAGATATCTAAGATGGGATTGGATGGGCATTAGGATCTGAAAGCTGAGGCCATGACAGAAGCTATCTCTGAGGAAGGGGCTGTCATGATAGAGGGGTGCATGCAGCTGCCTAATTCCCAAGTTTTGGCAGTGAGCTGGAGAGTTTTTCATAGCCTGATGAGCATGTGAGATGGCAGGCCAGATAGATGGAGATGCTACTCATTGGTAAGGCAGAGAATGAAGAGTAGATCTCTCAGCAGAAACTTACTCAGGACATTTAGGATTGTGAACTATGTGCAATGATAAAAAAAAAAAAAAACTCAGCAAAAAAAACTATTTATCACCTATTTCCAGTACAGTTTTCATCCACCTTTTGAGCTCATTTAGAAATCTTAGTCTACTGTTTGGTAGTTCAAAATTATAAATGTTAATAATTGTATAAAAAATCTTCATCTCAGAACAGTTAGAAGATATTAGAAGATACTCTAATGCAAAAATTACCATCTTGTGATTGGATTCAAACCATTTCCCAAAAGAATTACAGGAAAATTAAAGATTAATAGGATAAGAAGTCTACATTTTCTGTACATTTACTCTGTTGAAGATACAGGTATTGCTTTGGTTGTTTATTGTCTTGTGCAACTGGTGGGTCATATGAGGAAAAAACATGTTGTGCATCTCTTTTCTGTATCCCTTATGCTCTTCAACATATCCCTTGCACTTGAACATGATCCCGTAGAATCATTCATAATTCTCAAAAACATAAGAAAATATTTGTAAGTTTACCATACATGCTAAACTGCATGTGGCTTTCTTATCTCTTTCTTATATGGACTTTGATTTTAATACCACATATGGATTTGTTAAAAACAACACACTCAATTTTACCTGAAAGTAGATTTTCACTCTTCTCCAAAAGATTGACATTTTGTCAAGGCTCACATAATATTTTACCTAAGCTGACAAATGCTCGATTTGGTTTCTGTTTCCTTATGAAAAATAAAGATATAAAGACTTTAAATTAAGATCAAAGAACTTTCTCATCTTCACTACTCACTGTAGTACTTAATATTCCCAAACAGTTTGACAGTTTTTATACACAGATAGTGTTTTAGTATTTAAAAAATGCTACATATTTTAAGAGTATTAAAATATTATTCATCTATATCCTCTTAGAGAAACCGTACCCCAGAGAGAAATTTGGACAAACATATTCTGAATTGTAAAGATTTTCTGCAATTCTGGTTTAACTAAAGCATTAAACAGTGTCATACATATTAAAAAATTACTAGTGAGAAATTTTGTACAAATCTTTTTAATAAAAACAATTAATTTTGATATTTCTTTATTTTATATTTATTTGATAATAAATTTAATTTAATTTTTTTTTTGGCTACTTATGCAAAATGGAATGTTTGCATAGCAGACTAATGCTGTTTGTATTACTGAGTCCAGAGACATTAGTACAGGTCTGTGGCACAAGTTCATATTGACTTCAAGTTAGAGAAGAGCTCAAGATAAACATTGCCTCTTCTTCCATTCCAGAGGCAAGAAACCTGGATTCTGAGGCCAGTTAAGAAATCTGATACAGGCCAAGTTTGCTAACACATTTTTGGGGACAGGATGCTACGACATGCATAGCGTTTCATTCTCAGAGGTTAATCGAAACAATCTAAAGGTACCCTCAAGAAGGATGTGGTCCTCTAAGGAAAATTTGCGTCATGGCTTCTTCCAAGATCATAAGATCTGTAGTGCAACAATCAGATAACACACGTAAAGGTGTACTGAAGAGCAGAAATAATCATTGTTTTGCTATTGTGTTTGGAAAAAAAGTTATAGAAAATATATATTTGGGTATTTGGGACACCTGAACATGCTACCTTATCTTCTGCTGTCATGCCAGAAAGGCAGAAATGTAAAAAAGTCCTGTGCTACCAGGCAGCCACATCTGGATATCCTGGGACACCTCAAATAACACTAGACACCTATATTTAAGCAATTAAATTTGGTCCCGGGGGTTCCAACATCATATCTGTTTCTTTTAGATGCAAATTAGCAATTTAAAAAACTGCATTCCTTCCCTGAAGTTAAAAGGATAACCTGGCATCACCCCTGAGAAGATGTATGGGTATGCTTTGAGCATTCACCTGTGATATAGGACACTGCCTTCCAGTGCTGAACTAGCTTATGCACTTTAGGTAACATTAAAGAAGAAAAGCAATGGAAAGAATACTTTTAACACAGTGTTAAGAAAATGCCTGATTTTAATTAGACATATTCCAGATGAATATAAAAGACTTAAATGACTGTCTGCCAGCTATAACAGCAGAAAGGTAGAGGAGCTGGAAAAGAGGGTGGGTTGGAAGAGGAAAGACAGGGAAGATGGAAGATAAAAAAAAATGCGGTGTTGCTCATGCACCGTTTTAACTCCAGCCTCTGGGATTTTACTTAAAAGGATTTATGAAACTATCATTATTAAAAGCCTATCACAACGCTGGGTAAGACTAAAGATCCATCTGTATTTGTTCTCCATTTCCTGATAGCCCCAACTAGACACTTAAAAAACACCCTAGGTAACAAAAGTTTTCAGTACCTCTTTCCCTAACTTAAATTTTCACTGTATAATCATCAGGGATTCAATAAACTGAATGCTATAGTACTTATATATTTATGTATTATTATAGAAATATCTATGTCCTGGTTTCAGGTGGGATAAAGTTAGTTTTCTTTCTAGTAGCTGCTGTGTTTTGGATTTAGTATGAGAATAATGTTGATAACACATATCATTTTAGTTGTTGCTAAGTGATGTTTACATTAGTCAAGGACTTTTTCAGCTTCCCATAGAAGCTGAGAGGGAGCATAGGCAGGACAAGCTGGCCAAAGGAATATTCCACACCATAGACAGCATGCTTGGTATATAAATGGAGATTGTCCGGGGCGGGGGGGCAGGAGTCCACGATTGCTGCTCAGGACAGGCTGGGCAACTGACCATTGGGTGGTGAGAGCAACTTCTGTTGTATCACTTTATTTTGTATATTCTTTTACTATTATTATTATTATTATTATTATTACTACTACTCCTCCTCTCTTCTTCCATTACTGTTCTATTAAACTATCTTGATCTCAATCCATGAGAGTTCTGTGGTCCCCCTGTCCTACCCCCCTACCCCCCCTCCTCCTTTTCTCCTTCTTCTACCTACCCTCCTGGGGGGTTGAGAGTGGGAAGTGAGTAAGCAGCTGCATGGTCCTAGTTGTTGGGCTTAAACCATGACAATATACTACTACATATTTTAATTATAGCTATTTATAGCAATTGAAACAATAGGTTCTAATATGAACACTGTATGATCTGATGATTTTTATTATTCTATATATATAATATATAGAATATATGCAATAAAAATATAGGGATTTATAGCAATTAGAAAAAATAGTTGCCAACAGGAACACTCTCTATGCATCTGATGATTACATCTAAAATTGTTTTGATTTGATAAAACCACAAGCTATTATGCAATGATCTCAAAATAATTATATTTCAACCACTTCATATGGATTTGACGAATGGACTTCATGTGGGAGATGTGGGTTTTAGGAATGGGCTATTCGATGGATAAGGAATTGGAAGGATGGCTGCATCCAAAGAGTTACAATCAACAGCTACATGTCCAAGAGGAAACCAGTAATGAGGGGTGACCCTCAAGGGTTTGTATGGGGACCAATACTGTTTAATATCTTTTTAATGACACAGAGAGCGGGATTGAGTGCACCTTCTCCTGGTTTGGAGTGGAGCAGAGCCAACTTTCTGCTCAGTGTGAGAGGGGCTTGCCTATACTTGTTGCTGTGGCAACCAGGGTCAGCTGACTTGGTTGTTTACCCTGTGGAGGGTTTGCACCTGTGGGGAGGAGTGGACAGGTCAGGTGACCCAAAATAACCAATAGGGTATTCCATGCCATCTGCCATGCTCGCTATAAAAGCTGAGGGATGAAAGGGGTTAGGTTGGCTCATCTTCAAGATTTCTTTTTCAATGTCTCTCTTTTGTTAATGACTGATGTCTGAGGAGGATCCTGTCAGTTTGTCTACCTTTGATCCCCATCAGTGAGTTATGGAATCCAGTTCCCATTTGTCACTGAGTTCAGTCTAGAACATTCCCAGTGCCTGCCAGTAATATCTTCCTGAGATTTTGATAAGGTTTTGTATATATTGAAATATAGTGTATCTACTTGATTATTTCCTTTTTAATTTTATTATTAGTATTTCATTGAAGTAGTTTAGTTTTTTTCCCTAAACTATAACTCTATCTCTCTTTTTCCTCTCCTTAGAGTGACAGGTGGGGAAAAGCATCTCTTGTCTTTCATTGGCCAACATGGCCCAAACCACGACAACCTTCAGCAACTTCGCAGATGACGCCAAACTGAGGTGTGATTGACATGCCTGAGGGATGGGATGCCATCCACAGGGACGTGGACAGGCTTCAGCAGTGGGTCTGTATGAACCTCATGAGGTTCAACAAGGCCAGTGTGCCCTGCACCTGTGTTAGGGCAACCCCTGGTATCAATACAGGCTGAGAAGGACTTCAGGGTACTGGTGGATGAAAAGCTGAACTAGAGGCAGCATTATGTTCTTGCAGCCCAGAAAACTGGTCGTATGTTGGGCTGCAGAAAAAGAGGCATGGCCAACAGGTCAAGGAAGGTGGTTCTCCCCCTCCACTCTTGTGAGACCCCTCCTAGAATATTGTATCCACCTCTGGAGTCCTCAGTATAGGAGGGACGTGGACCTGTTGGAGTGGGTCCAGTGGAAGGCCACAAAAAAGATCAGTGGGATGGAACACCTCTCCTGTGAGGAAAGACTGATAGAATTGGGATTCTTCAGCCTGGAGAAGGGAAGGCTCCTGGGAGACCTGATTGTGGCCTTCCAATACTTAAAGTGGGCTTATAATAAAGATGGAGAGAAACATTTTACCAGGGCCTGTAGTGACAGGACAAGAGACAACAGTTTTAATGTGAAAGAAGTTAGATTTAGACTGGGTATAAGGGAGAAACTCTTTACTGTGTGGGTGGTGTCGCACTGGAACAAGTAGCCCAGAGAAGTTGTGGATGCCCCATCCCTGGAAGTATTCAAGGCCAGGCTGGATGCGGCTTTGAGCAACCTGTTCTAGTGGAAGATTCCCCTTCCCATGGCAGGGGAGTTGGACTAGACAATCCTTAAATTTCCCTTCCAACCCAAGCCATTCTATGGTTTGATGATTCTTTGATATTTAAATCTGTAATTTATGTAGCCCTAATTGTGAGGTGCTTCAAATGCTTATGCCCATGGCACAACTCATGACATATACATGACATTGTACATTCTGATGGCTTCACTAACTTAAGCAGTTATTACCTATAAGATGTATGTCAGATAACATCATGTCAGTTTATGTTAATCTTGAAAAATAAATTCATAGCACATGAGACAAAAGATGGAGTGGTTACTGCACAGTGAAGGTAGAGTAGATTCTTCTGCACAATTGGACTGATTTTGGCTTAGATAGAGTTAATTTTCTTTCTAGTAGCTTGTACAGTGCTATGTTTTGGATTTGTGACCATACAGTGTTGATAATACAGTGATGTTTTATTTATTGCTGAGCAGTGTTTACACAGAGTCAAGGACTTCTCTGCTTCTCACACTGCCCTGGTAGCGAGTAACCTAGGGGTGCACAATGCATTGTGAAGTGACACAGCTGACCCTGACTGACCAAAGTGTATCCCATACCATATGATGTCATGCTTAGTGACAAAACCTGGGGGAAGAAAAGGAAGAGAAGATGTCAGGGTTTAACCCTCACCACACAGCCTCTCCCTCAGCCCCCTTTATCTCCACAAGGGAGAAGGAGAAAAGGAAGGGAAAGGGAAAAAATGAAAAACTCATGGGTTGAGATAAAGACAGTTTAATAGAACAATGTCAGAAAAGGAAAAATAACACTAACACCAGACACTCTCACCACCTGATGAATTGGCACCATCCCGAGCAGTGATTGTGGATTTGCACACCCCAGCTAACCCTCATTTATATACTGAGCATGACGTCTATGGTATGGAATATTTCATTTGCCATTCCATCGTTCTGTCTATTCTTCCATAGGAAACTGAAAAAAAAAGTCCTTGAATAATGTAAATGTCACTTAGCAACAACTAAAACCAATAGGTATTATTGACATGCCTTTCACAGCAATCATTAGAAAGAGTAGTTAACTCTTTCCCAGCTGAAACCAGGACAGAAGGCATTTGGACAGACCTGGTGTTTGTCTTCCCAAACAACCTTGTGATGGAGCAAGGCTTTCCTGGAGATGGCTGAACACCTGCCTGCTGATGGGAAGTAGTGAATGAATTCCTTACTTTACTGTGCTTGAGAGCACAACTTTTGCTTTACCTATTAAACTGATTATATCTCAACCCATGAGTTTTCTCACTTTTCTGATTCTCTCTCATTGGAATGGGGGGCAGTGAGTGAGCAGCTGCATGGGCCTTAACTGCCTAACAGAGTTAAACCATGACAGTCTGTTTTAAGTTGGTTTTAAGTACTTTTTGTGCACTAGTTTTGGGAGTACATTGTTTTAATTCATTAATTTTTAAAAATAAAATATTTGCTATTTTTCTTTCAACTGTTTACATGGTATATTTAAATAATTGTTAAGGAATTTCTTCTGAGAACATTGGTGGACCAATACACTGGAAGTATGTGGTTTGAGCACATTTCTTACGAAAAATCTCATACCTTTATTTTAACATTGATACAATCCCATATTAGTAATATTTTAATTATTATTCTCAAGTTCCTTAAATTTCTTTTGTTTCTGGTAGCAAAGTGTCCATGCTGCAGGGTGGAATAACTATTGTCACTGTAGAGAGTTAAAGAATGGCTTGTATCCCTCTAAAATTATAAGACTTCTTATTTTAGTAAGTGGAGGATCTATTTTACTTGCGCAGTCAAAAGATGAGTCCATATACAGGTTTGCAGATTTCAGTTTCTACAAGGATCCCTCCAAATCACCCGTGGAAGTAGGGTTAATCTGTGGTATGTAAAATGTTGGTGTCAGTCAATAAATGTGTTGAAGTATTGGGTAGTTCAGTTACAGTTCTGATTCTGTTTTAATATTTTTATGACCTTCTCCAAGGCTCATAACTCCACATTTTAAGATTAAACTGGTATGTTTGTTCAGGACATATATATATGTATATTTATAGTAAGATTTCATGAACATAAACCCTAATAATTCCTCATTTTCATAATTCAACAACAGTTAAACCTACACATGCTTTAGATGTATATAAATGAAATATCAGTGCATTTTACAAAAGACTTTTATTTCTACTAATTTCATCCCTGCTTTTGATCCTCTTCTGCCATTGTCTCTGATTTTGCAAGAGTCATCTGAGGGTACTGATTCTATAAGAATGTATTTTCAAATACTGGTTCTTTTAAAATAGAGTCTATTAATCCAGTAGTGGATTATACATGTGAAAGTAAACTAATTATATACTAATTGATAATGACTTTTTTCAATTATTTCCTCTTTTTGTTGTCATGTATTTCAAAGACCTTTATCTCTGAAAAATTGCATAAACATTATTTCTAAAGAATATATTAAGTTAAAAAAAAGCCAGGCTATTTCTTATTTTAGACCTATATCGGAATCACTGTTTCAGTTGCACTTGATCAAAAATGAGTTCATAATACTTGTCGTATTAAAGATACAACAAATGTTTATTTCATTAATAACTATGAAAACTGTGGAAATTACAACAAAAGCTCTTTGAAGTTCTGCTTAATTCATCAGTATATAGGTTTTACTAGAACAGATTTAACAGCTTTCTAATGTTGTTACTGAGGTGTGGGGTTTTTTTGTAATGCTGCCATGACACACCTGCTAAAGCATGCAAAATATAGTTTTCAAGCATAGCAGTGCCTGAAGTGCCCATTAAAGCCTGATATGTTAAGACCCTGACCAGTAATAAAGAACAGCACAAGAGCACACCATGAAACAAGACAGCCTTCAGCTTCCAGAAATCATGGATCAGAAACTTCCTAAACAAGAAGATACTACTTTATGTTTTTGAGACTTGATTTTTTTTTTTATTATTTCCTTTACTTACTCTCTCCCGCACTCTCTCTCAAAAGTTATCACTATTTTGGTTCAGTAATACTAAGATCAGTAATATTAAAAAAATGTATAGACAATTAAAAATTATGAGCTAAAATAAACCTGATTAAAACAAGAATCCTGCCCTCTTTTTTTTATGTTTATAAATGCCTTTTCTTACCAGATTTAGGTTTAGCATTCTTCCACAAAGCTTTACTAACACTGTAATAATGTCTCCAAATTACCACCTGCCCTGGCCCTCAGATAATATTTTTGTATAATTTTTTCAGGGTCTAAATGCAATCAATCATTTCAGCCTCAGGGAACAGAACTTAGCAGATATTTTGATGATAAGATTTGGTGGGGAAATAACAATGGATCTTGTTAAAAGCTGTCCTAAAACAGTGAAGTAACAGCACTGATTTTCTGTAATTGGAAGTTCTAGATTGAAAACAACACTGAGAAAGCCTAAATATAGGCTTACTCTGTCACTTCAGATATTCTAGGGTATCTGAGAAACCTGCAAGGAATCACCTTTCTTTTTTATGGAGATCAGAGAATTGGAAGGGATATCTTATGCATCCAGGTTGCATCCTAACATGAATTCAGGACTATCACAGGGAAAAACCTCACTCCTTTCACGTAGTTTAAGCCAAAATGAGAATTGATACAATTTGTTAATTCATTAACAATACGTAATTATCTACCAATCAGTGATAACTCAGGATCAGTATTGATAATAAGAGATAAAGCATGACACTAGGCACTTACAAAATAGACACCTTTCTCTAATTCTAACACCTTACATGAATATGTTGTCATGTGCATACCCCCTTCCACAGGAAGTGCAGATCACCTGTTCTGGGAGCAGGTTCTCTCACTTGTGTGCCTCTTCTATAGAAGACATGGGTATTTGAGGTTTATATGCACTTGCCATTCCCTACAGCTTGCTGATCCACTCACAGGTGAAAAAACCATCCCACGTGTACACACACAGTGGGGGTCCCTAGTTGTTGCATATGTTGCACCGGTTTGGTGCAGGCTGCTCCTGATGTCCCACAAGAAGGCTGCTGTATCAGGTCTAGGCTGAGGTTGTGATGTTGGTGGCATGACTTCTGGCAATGTCAGACCAGGTTTTGACTGATATTCTTATCTATTCAAGGTCTCTTCCAGCCTGTTAGATACTTTAATGCTTCTTCTATACTTCTTTTCAGGCTGACTCATTCTTAGTTTTAAAGAACTCCTTGTAATCTCCTGGTTTCTGTTTAATTCAGCTGACAGATGTCTTCCTCTTTAAAAATGAGAAAAAAACGAACAGTAAATGTAAATGTTCTAACACACAAACCTTTGAAGACTTTTTACTCAGTCTGTGTGAAATTTCATATCCCATTCCTAGATATCAAACCCTTCCCAAGTCCTGTACGGGGAGGGTAAGTAGGCATGTAGCATGGTTTGTTGGCTAATGGCGAAGAAACCCACCTGTCTCACCTTATTAAGTCTAGACTGGAGAAATCACCATATTACTGAATTCAAGTATAAGGCTGATTTTCTCTGGTATTCTCACTCTGGTGGAATAGACCCAGTTGTTTTATGGTGAAAGAAGATGACAGAATGCTCTGGGCATTGATATGAGGGAAAGTCTAAAACACACAACTCGAACCCCTTAAATTAGAGGAATTTAAGACCTGATAGTAATATTCCTGCCTTAGACTATTTTCTAGCTAATTACAATAATACAATTACAATAAAATAACTCTAGGACTAATATATTTTTTTTTCTTGAAATTTAAAGTTTCATCTGTTGAGACTTCTGTGGCAAATCATTCCAAAATAAACGCTTCAGTACTAACTTTTGACTATCTTTAAAATTCTGTCTTCAGTTTTAGTGAATGTTCCCATCTTTATACATTAGGAGATAAGAAGTTCCTGAGCTTTTTTCTCTGAACCATACATTAATTTGTAGGCTTGTCTCTGGTTTTGATTGGTTTGGGTTTTTTTTTGTAATATAAGCGCTGACAGGTTCTTCGTTTTTCTTAATATAGGAGTTTCTCTGTGCCTTTGATTGTTCCTTTACCTCCTAAACTTCTGTGCTATTCTTTTTCAGATGGGTGACTAATAATACTCAGCTGATACGTCATTACTATGTGTCTAAATAATACATAGCATTAAATTATATGGATATTTATATTTATAAATATATGTAGTCCAAGTAATATGTGTTGTCGACATTGTCTACCTGGTTTTCTCCAAGGCTTTCGACACAGTTCCCCACAGCCTCCTCCTAGAGAAACTGATGTGTTACGGTCCAGACAAGTGGTCTGTGCAGCGGGTGGGGAACTGGCTGACAGGCCATTCCCAGAGGGTGGTGGTAAATAGCTCCTTTTCAGACTGGCAACCTGTCACAAGTGGGGTCCCTCGGGGATCGATATTGGGCTCACGGCTGTTTAATAGCTTCATAAGTGATCTGGATGCTGGGATCAAGCGTACCCTGACGAAGTTTGCTGATGATATGAAACTGAATGGGGAAGTGGACACTTTGGAAGGGAGAGCCACCCTGCAGGAAGACCTGGATAGGCTGGAAGAGTGGGCTAACAAGAACATTATAAAGTTCCACAAGGACAAGTGTAAGGTCTTGCACCTGGGAAAATGTAACGCAGCACAGGCTGTGATCTACCTGGCTGGGGAGCAGCTCTGTGGAAAGGGACCTGGGGATCCTGGTGGAGAGCAAGCCTGTTAGGAGTGAACAGTGTGCTGCTGTAGCAAAGAACGCCAACAGCATGCTTGGTTGCATCAGCAGCAGAGAGAAAGAAGTCATTATCCCAGTCTACTCAGCACTTGTCAGGCCATACCTGGAATTCTGTGTTCAGTTCTGCAAAAAAGGTATGGACAGGCTGGAGAGGGTCCAGAGAAGGGGCAAAAAGACAATCAAAGGACTGAGAAGCCTGTCATATGAGGAAAGGCTGAGAGAATAGGGTTTGTTCAGCCTTGAGAAAAGAAGGCTTAGGGGAGATCTTATCACCATGCTCCAGTATTTAAAGGGTATTTATAAAGAAGATGGAGACCCCCTTTTTACAAGGAGTCATGTCAAAAAGACAAGGGGTAATGGGTACAAGTTACTTCTGGGGAGATTCCAATTGGACACGAGGAAAATTTTTCACAATGAGAACAATCAGCCACTGAATTAATCTTCCTAGGGAAGTGGTAGATTCCCCATAATTGGAGACACTTAAGATTCAGCTGGACAGGGTGCTGGGCCGTCTTGTCTAGACCATGTTTTTGTCAAGAAAGGTTGGACCAGATGATCCTTGAGGTCCCTTCCAACCTGGTATTCTATGATTCTATGATGATTCTATTTATAGAACAGTATCATACACAGTATAAATATGCATTAAATATAATTTAAGACAAACAATTGCAATAAGCACAATGCACACTTCAAAATAATATTGCGTGCATTATTTATCATATCTTTTCCATGATAACATCTTACTCAGTTTAGCAGGTGACAGATTTTTCTTTATATGTGGTTTTCTGTTTCTGTTTTTGTTTGAGGTTTTCCACGTGCAGTAAGATTTTGATGCTTATTTAGAAGAAACAGAAAGGAATGAAGCCAAAGGATAAGAATAAGGAACATATGGAGGACTTTGCAACTGGAGGACAGACTGAGTAAACAGTAAAAAACCAGATGATTTAAAGACATTGTAGAAAATTGGCACTGCCTCAGCTAGGAGACTGAGACAAGAAGCTGGTACTGTGTAAAGAACTGAGTAATTCCAAGGGACTGAAGGAGTTGAAGTAAAGTCAGGGGAGAACAAGAATTAAATGAACAAAATCTAGCTCCTTCACTACAGCTGAGAAAATTTCCTGTTTTTCAGATGCTGGAGTAGAATCTAACACAATGATTTTTACATAGTGAATATATGTAAACATATCAAGAAAATTAATCTAATTGTGCTTGAATGTTAGTTGCATGTATAAAATAATGAACTTTCAGGTGTATCAAATGTTGTGGCTGATAACAATTTAAAAAGCTTCAAAGAAAGATGGGAAAATGTCATAGAAGATAACAGCCCCATGGTGTATTAGGTACAAAGATAGCACTGTGGCTCTGCACCAGAAATTTTTCTAAGTGTGACAGCTTACTGGGGGAAGTATTGACGTGTTTTTGCTGTGTCTTCACTCTTAGACATCTGCAGCAAGCAACTATCAGAGAGAGTGTATGAACTGCAGAGGTCTTTGATCTGATTTATAGAATCATTTTTGTATTTTTATATGTATTTCCTTTGCTATCTGAAGCAGAGAAGTCTGTGCCCTGGACCTAAAATTTCTAGTCCTCTGTACTGGGTGTCACTAGGACAGAATTAATTTTCTTAATGCTTGTATGGTACTGTGTTTGGATTTGAGATTAAAACGGTGTTGAAAACACACCGTTTGAAACGCACAGCAATTTTATCTATTGCTGAACAATGTCAAGGCTTTTCCTGACAGTGAGTAGGCTAGGTGTGGGCAAGAGGTTTAGAGGGTAGACAGCCAAAGACATATTTTATGACACATCATGCTCAGTCCTTGCAATGGAGGGTTTGGTCTATCCAAGGTAGTTGTTGCTTGGATACTGGCTGGGCATCAGTCTGCTTGTGGAAGGTGGTGAACGACTGCTTTTTCATTGCTTTTTTTTTTCCTCTCTCCTTCCTTAACTTATTAAATCATCTTTATCTTGACGCATAAGTTAAAGAATGCTTTTGTTCTTCCAATTCTCTCCACTGTGCTGCTGGGGAAAAGAAAGAAGAGGAGGAGGTAAGCAGCTGGGTGGGTGCTTAGTTGCTGGCTAGGGTCAACCCACCACATTTTTCTCAGCATTTGTTGCTGATGCCATTATGGTATCATACCATATTTTTTTTTGCTTGAGAAATAAAAAAAAATAAAAAAAATAAAAATAAAAAAAACACAAACAAACCACCAAACATTAATTCTTTCAAAATAATTTTATTATAGTTGAAAATTCAACCTTCCAAAAGGAAGAATAATTGAAATTAAGGTTTTCTGTAGAATTGTGTGTAAAGTACTTGCTCCTAACTGCATAAGCACATGGGTTCCAGGGCACCTGTTCTTTATTCTATGCACAGTTTACAGTAATCCTTTCATTTGTTACTGTTTTTTTTTATGTTTATTGTTCATTGAAAAGAAATTGGTTTTATTGTCCACATACCTTTCAAAAGCTTACTTTGAAAATAGAATTATTACTTACTTCACAAACACTTGTGCATCATTGAGTCCTCTGCTATCCAAGTGCCATATTGGTTATTTTTATTAAGACTCTGCAACTGTAATGTCACTAATGGAAAACCAAAATGAGATCTATATTTAATTTTTAGACTCTCAGAGATTTATTTGGCTACCAAAGTATGGACATTTAATGCCCCTTAGAACAGCCTAGAGCATCCAACAGAGTCAGGTGAGGTCCACAGAACTGATACAGGATTTGTAAAAGACTCACATCTTTCTGAAGCAGTAGGTGAATGCTATGAGGAATTTAGCATCCAAGTAGTCCTGCTTGCCTACATGTGGGCAACCAAATCAAGACAAAGTGTCTTAGGTTAGTTATATTAGCCAAAAATTAGGAAGAATTAGACTGCTCTAGATACCTGAGGATATATTTACAAGGAAGATTGCAGATAGACCAAAATTTGGTTGAACTTCAGTTGAAGAGTGAGCTTCGGCCATGTCAGTAGTATAGTTTCAATATTTCCAACCACCAGGAAAGCTTATTGGGTTAGGCAACATGAAAGAGTGTCTTTGTTTTCTCTCCACCGGCTTAGCTGAAATAGGGAACAGAAATTCTCTCTGCTTCTTTAAATAAGCCCAGCTTGTGCCAGATGAGTGGCACAAAAATCCCTTCTTACAACTCAAGTTACCTAACTCATATACTCAGATATGGATATCTCTTCTTCTCTCTTATTTTAAACACTCCCAGAACTTGTAATATTAGGCAAGTGTAACAGTAGTCCAGGAACTAAGATAATGAGGTTTACTTTTCTTCTCAGCTTTGAACCTATTAGAAGAAGTAGGGGTGAAGCCAGGTTGGAACACAGACATACAATAATATTTTGATTAAATATGATCATAACTCACAGAAAACCATCAGGAATAAACAGGTGGAATGTAAATTCTAAAACCTAGCAAGGCTCATTTTAGACGTGAATAGTAGTATGCTTCATTTCCTGTTTCCAGGAACTTTTATGCACTACTGTAAAAGTCACCTGGAGAAAGGAATTACCCTACCTGCTTCATAAACCCTTAAAGGGCAAAGGTATGAGATAAATGTCAATATGTTTAATTCACTCTGAGGATGTCTCCTGCACTGCAATAGTCACTAAATTGCTTACTTATGGAGATCTGCATGCAAACTTCTACCAGTGTAAGGATAACTGTGTTGCCTCAGATAAGCAAAGAGGGATTCTAGAAATCCTTCTTCATCTATAGATTCCCAGGGTGTGCTATTCTTGCATTTTGAGTGGTTTACAGTGGTGCATCAAGTAACAAAACAAAATCTGCTTTGCAGAAACAGCTCAGCAGAAGCAGAAGGTACTCGAAAAGATGTCAAAGATACAGGCCATAAGATAGATCTGAAAAGAATTATGCTTGCTTCTCCTGAAGTTTACTTTCATGAGTACAGACTCACAATGTTGAATATAATTTCTTAATAGTGTGTTTAAAAAGTAATATTTTGCTTTTGTTACAAATATGACCATTTCAGCTATTTCATCCACATAACTTTTTTTTTTTTAGAATAGAATTGAATATACTTGTCTACAGTGTTAAGCATCCTTTATTGAAATTCTAAATAAAAAAAGCTATTTCATCATTTGTTCATTCAAACACGCCTAATCAGTTTTGCTGCTATGGTTACTGTCAAATATAGTTTTTCGGAGGCTAGAAGAGAGCATATGTGAAACAAGTATCAAATCCTCTTTATCTATTCTTCAACTAATACATGCAAAAGATGCTAGGGCAAGATTTCTAAGCTAATAGTTGCTGAATCCCTGTGTAATCTTCTACTTAACTGTATGCTAGACACAGGTGGGATATTTCACTGTCCCAAGAACTGCTACTAACCTCCCTTGCAGATAGAACATGACCACTCACATTCCCATTATCTGATTTCCAACTTAAAAGGTAATGATGATGAAACAATTCCATTGGTTGGAAATAAACAAGTTGAAATAAACTTACAGGTTGCTACGTCCTTATCTACACTAACAGGCTGTAATGGTCTTGACCAGCTTCACCTGGGGCCTTCACCCATACCATGGCCCCAGGAGCTCTATCTAAGCTCAACCCAAGGGTTTCAGTTACTATATAAGCTATCTTAAAGAAGTGTTACTTTCTAGTTTAAACTAGAGCCATGCAGACCTCTGATCTTGACCTCCATCTGCATACTGGTTTGGACCTGACAACATGTATGGGATTTTTTTTAGCCAATAGAATTGTTTATGTTGACAGAGTTTGACCTTAGCCCTGCCTCATTACTATGGACTTGCCCAGTGATCAGCAGACCTAAGCCTAACTGTGGTCTATAGACTGATTTTCCAACTTGAACTTGCCTCATCATAAAGTAATATTACTTTATGGTCTGGGCTATTGCTTGGACTCAACTGCAGTCTCTGGGCCTGTCCTACTTGCCTTGCTTAGGTACTTGTGGGACTGTGCTCTGCTTGGTGAGGCCCCTGCTGGCTGTGTGATCCTCCTCAGCTCCCTAGCCTGCAGGAAGCAGCCCTGTTCTTGCTGCTCCCTGACCCACGGTATATCAGAATCCCTACATTTCATTTTCTGCTATTTCATTCACAACCTGTTCTAATGACAGATGAATTGTCTTCCCTCCTATTCCACCCTGCCTGCCCCCTTCACCTAAAAAAAAAAAAAAAAAAAAAAAGGAGGAGGGAAAATAGGAAATATCATGCTATGAGTAGTTTATATGGGATTAGTTTGATACTACACCTTTAAAAAACAAAGAGTGGACTTGTAAACCAAAGGGAAGAACTTCTGTAGGTTAGTTCATTATCTGGTTAGTCTACCATATTGAGTTTACTTATTCTGCTGTATAAAAATACTAAGAATGTTCTGGCTATATATTTACTATACTCTTGAATGCAAGAAAACAGGTAGATAGTCTTAAAACATTATTTTTAATGATATAGATCATTTCTGCTGTGTTTATTTCACAATGCAGAACTTAGAAAACTTACCAACAAAAGCTCAGTAAAGTGGGAGAAATAGTACTCAGCTGAGACGTATATCTAAAGTGATTTCTTTCCAAGACTCCTGAAGTCTGAAGCAGAGCAAACAATAGGAAGCTTCACGTGCATTAAAGGAAATGTAACATTGCAGCTGAGCTCTTCTAAAAATGGCATCAAGTAAGAAATTACAGACCACCAGTTTACTGCAGTTTAAGACTTTTTTGTAATGACATGCCCTCTCTGCTCCACAAGTGTTATTCATAGAATCTGTAATTATGGTAAGCTTCTTTCGATGAGAAAAGGAGTTTCAGAAATAGGAGGTCTGGGAATAAATAAATAGTGAAGCAGCAAGGGAAAAGTACTGGAACAACAACTTCTAAGCTGTTTATGCTACAGACCTATGAATTTTCCTAAATGTCAAAGGGTACTCCAAGACACAGACCTTTAAGATACTTGTCAGTAGGATAATCTCAGGTAAGAGGTGACTATACCCTTAAACAATAAACGCCTAGTACAGCCAGAAGCTGACTCATTCAAGGGTATATTATGAATAAGCCTATGCATCTTTTCAAATTCTTCTCATTTCTAAATAACTTTAAGGTAAAAATATGTTTTCCAGACTTGTGTCCCTTTTATTTTTTATTTTTTTTTTCACATAGACTGAAATTACAGCACACCTTAAAGAGCAATTTATATACTTAAACCAACTGGAATTATAAACTCAAAAACCTGAGGGTATCAAGTTCACTCTGCAATGTCAGTGTCAAGCACAATAATCATTCTCTTACATCCTAGAATGCTCAGATGGATATACCTTTTAACATATCTAAAATAATTAGAAAAGCTTTGAGCCTATGTTAACCACCAGGAAATGTGGAAGAGGGCAGTAGAAAATAGTCTAATTGGGCTGCAGGGAAATGATTTCTTTCCACTTGTGACATATTATAAACCCTATCCCAGAACCAGGGACACTGGGAGCCTCTGCCTGATCAGACATACTTAATGAAACACACAGCATTTGTTACTTATTCATTAATTTTTTTCACAATAAAGCTAATAGTCAAAAAAGATCAGTGATAAGTGTTGTCTTCCTCTTCATTTTCTTATTACAGTGTTGGAATTATTAGACCATTAGCAGAAGCAGCAACGAGCACATTTTTAATAACTTGGTATTTTTTATTTATTTCAGTTATAAGCAATTAGTGTTAAAGGAAGAAAAATCCCAGCTCTGTATTACAACAATTTAACATTCCTTCTGATTTGGACTGTTCCCTCTTTATAAATATACTAGATGCTTGAGTGTGGTTGATTTATTGCACTCTATATTAAGGTTATTGGAAGGATCACTACTGTTGTAGATAGATTGTGGCTATCATTTAATGGATCTCAATCCAGACTGTATTGCATAGCTGCAATGGCACTATTGCAATAGTATCATTCTTCTTCAAACAACTTAAGAAAGATCAGAACTGGGTTTTATACTTTTCAATGCTCTTTTTGATGACTGTCAGTTTTTTCAAACTATCTAAAGCATGACCATGACTTCCAAAAACATTCTCTAGCAGTTCTCTCAAAGGACCTTTACTTGCGTAGAGTACCCCTATTTTCCAGTGGCTTTCACTAGCTGGGGAGAGCCTTGTAATGAGCACATAACAAATCCCAAAGTTTCTTCGATGTCAGGATGAAGGAGGCTACACAATGTTGGTGTTCATCACCTAAAAAAAATGAGAGGTAAGTAGTATGTTGCAGTCAATGGACTAACTGAGCAACTTCTGCTACCGGCCATGACTGTCTTTGTTCTTTCCTTATGTACAAGCCTACAAGCACGTTCACAAATATGCATTTTTTTAGTGCTACACCAACAGATACTGGGTGCTATAGAATTTTATCAGAAAGACCATACAGCCTTTCCTACTATGTGCTTAATCACAGCAACCCTTTGGGTGAGGAGGATATGGAATAATACTGTTGACTTTGCCTCACTACATCAAAGACAAAATCAAGTCTAATATTATAGCAGCAGCAATTTTACAGTGAAATAAATAATATGTATAGATGGCTGATCTTTCTGTTTGGGCAGTGAGATTATCTAGGCTAAGTCACTTATAGTATCATGTTGCTTTTGTTCACGGAGAAACAGTAATTTATTTAATAAAGCCCAATTTCAACCCTAATAGCTAACACAGCAGTATAAACAAAATGAGATTTCAGTATATTTTCAGCAATAGTCTGTCCTAAAAGACAGGTTGATGAGAAACAAACTTACTTTAGCTTAAACAGTTCTGTGAGCAATTCAGTCCTAACAGTTTTATTATATAACTCTCCAGTTCATTTAGAGAAATCCCTTTTTAAATACAGAAGTACCTCAGAGGCTAATCTCTAATGAGTGTCATTGTGATCATGTTTCACTGCACACACCATAATTTTTATTTTGTATTTTTGCAAGATATCATAACCTTTTAAGATTGTCTGACAATTTAGTAAATATAAGCAACTGTAAAATTGTTTGCTAATTATTTCCCTACTCTTGGCTTACTGGAGAAAGAAGAAAAAGGTTGAATCTAGAGTGGGAAGTATAATCCAGTTCAAACCTTTGAATACACATAATTTCCCTCTCTAACTTCTCACATAAATTATTACTCAGTTATTAGGCTCAGGTGGAAAACAGTTACTAGATTATCCAAATGTTTGAACAGCTGTTTGCCCTGACTAAAGTTGAATGGTATCTGTTAAGTATCCAGAGCCAGAATTTTCTCAGTGCCTGGTGAAAGGACAAGGGACAATGGGCACAAACTGAAATATGAGAAATTCTATTTAAACATAAGAAAACTTTTTTACCATGATAGTGATCAAACACTGGCAGAGGTTGCCCAGACAGGCTGTGGACTCTCCATCCTTAGAGGTATTCAAACCCTGATTGGAGAAGGTACTGATCAGCCTACTGGAGTTGGACACTACTTTGCACAGGGGAGTTAGAAAAGGTGGTCTCCAGAGGTATGTTCTGATCTCAACTGTTCTGTGATTTTGTGAAATCCTATATTAATTAGATTACATAAAAAGAGATAGCAAACCACTAGCATTCAGGAGGCAGAGATAGTATAATGGCTATAAGCAGGCATGTACTGTGAAATCTGAGTTTCCTACTGCCTGTGTGCTTTGTGAACTGTATGCATATGAACTTTTGGTATATGAAGAATAATTGATTAGATCGTTTTAATAATCTATTCACTCTCTCTGCTTATGTGTCTTGAATTCTGTTTCTTTTCATGTACATATGCTAGAAATAAAAATATAACAAGGTAACCTTTGCTGCTGATTTCCTTGATTCAGGGAAAAAGAATAATTTATTTCTCCCGAAATGAGAGCAGCAGGAGGACTGAGTAATATGGTCTGCAGCACTGACCATCAGCAAAGGGAAGACTTCCAGACAAAGATAAATGGGAAAGGCTGTGCTTAAAGAGAATTTTCCATAGCAGTTTCAAAGGCCCACCAAAGTACATTCATCACTCCAGAAACTCCAGGAGAACAGGCACTGTATTTTATGAAGTGTTCAGAATAATTGAGTGTAACGTTCAAGCTGAGCTAGTTTTGTATCTATCAGGTAGTGAGAAAATTAAGCCAAATTAACTACATGTGAAAATGATCAATAACAAAGCCACAGGATTTTTTTTATCTTTTAGTAGGCCTTACTACATATAGGTATGTGGGATAGTGTCCTCACAACTCGTGATATTTTGTCAGAACTATTTGAACTCTTGAACCCAGTCTAGGTTTTACTCTCACAGTAGAGGACTTGTGTGAAATTGACGACATTAGCTTGGGGATGATCTGTCGCAAAACATCTGTGGTGCGTATCATGAGGTCTGTGATTAGAAATAAGTCATTAGTTCTGCACAGCCCCTAGCAGATTACAAAGGGCTTGCAGAGAGTGACTGCTGTGATAGAAGAGTGCAGATGAGAGATCAACAGGCTTGGCGATCCTGGCCTAACTGCATCCAGGAACAGTACTAGAACCCAAGAAGAAACATTAGATCTCAGACATCCTGTGGGTACATGGAAGATGTGATCAACAGTTTTTTAGCTGTAACATAGATTATTTGTAACAGACACAGAGTTAAACTGAGGTAACAAGATGTGTCCCTCTGTGCTTCCTGCTGAATCAGGGCTTTAAGTGTTCAGTATGGTAAATTAGAAAAGCTCTATCCTTACTGCAGTGATTCCTTTGCCAGCCTCCCAAAGGAACCACTGGTGAGTGAACTGAGAGCATTTTCTCAGTCTGGTGGTGCAGCTGATGTGTGGCAGAAATCCTCGGATGGTATATAACAGCTATGGTTCAAGTACACAGACAAGTTGCATAATTTTATAGTTAGTCATGTCATTTAACACGACACAGTGGGAAAGGAGGAAATGTCCCCTGAGATCTCCTGCTAATCTGTCCCTGACGTAATCCAGCATGAAACAGGTGTTCTTTTCTGGTTAATGCAACTGAAAATATATGTATAATATTATTGAATGGGAAGGTCAAGGTAGTGAATAAATTAAGTGCAAATATACAGGAACTACTTCTACAAAGACACATAGGAATGAAGGGAAAAGTGTTTAAAAATTGTTTCTATTCACTCTATGAGAAGGAGGTGCACTTAGTGGGATTAAAAATATGAATATCACAAAAAGAAACGATACACTCAAAGTCTTGTTACTGGCAAAATGAACACATTATATATACGAAGCTTAGACTTCATATTAATAGAGTCCAATATTAATGGTCCAATTAATGTGCTAGCAGTCCAAATTATGTAATGAATACAGAAAAGATTTTGTAGTAATACAGATAAAACTTATACAGCCTCCCCCACTCACACTTCTTAGTATCTACCACTTTGCTATAGTGCTGAAATCACCCTTCTGCTCTCACTCTGGACCCAAAGGTTGACGATGTCAGTCGTGCTCAGGGTTGCTGTGTTTGGGGGTGTGATCACACCTTACCAGTGCCCTGAACCCTGTGCTGGGAGGACTGGGGTGCCTGTGTCAGGTGCAGCCCCTTTGGGTCTCCTCTCTCTTGGGATGTATTGGGGCAGCATTTCTGCACTCCATCAGCTGGCAATCAGTGTTGTTAGGGGTACATCTAGACTTCTGAGTATTTAACAAAGATTATAATAGTTATTGTTTTGCTTTAAATATGCCCATGATGTAAATCCATCTAATGGAGTTAGGAGAAAATTTTCCTGTTGCAAATTAATGTAAAAAATCATATTGCATCTCTTACTACTAAAGTCAGTGACTGGATACTAGACTAGATGGATCACTTTCTTAATACAGTATGACAGTTCTTATATTCTAGAGGTTTTACTTCAGGGATAAATTGATAAGTCAAACTCTAATTTTGGTGTTTTGGGGAGTTTTTTATTTTAAATGTGCTTCCTATAAATCTGTTCAGGTTCCTGGTATATTTAAAAGGAGAAGGACTTAAAAATAAAGTAAAAGTGGTATTCATGTTATGGACATAAGAAATAAAGTAGTGCCTGTATATTAAAACAAATTTTGCCATAATGACATGAATAAGTTCTTATCACATATGAATCAATACACTTTCTTTACATGCTGACATTTCAGCAACCACTTTAAATCTCTATAGGTATTTTATAAATTTAGCAAACAAGATTAGAGAGATAATTGTAAGCAAACACTTTGTTGCTTAAATTGAACATATTTGCTGTAATATCAAAATTAACTTCAGTCAGTACTTGGAATTCAGATTTTTTTTTTTTTCCCTTGTCATGTTCTGTTTTTTCTTGGCTGTTTTGTCCTGTCCCAAAATGAATTAAATATCATTCTCCTAGGGGAAAAAAAGTAAATCTCACAAAACAATTATTTTCCCTTAATCTGTATGCATATTAACACCAAAAGCTGCAAAAAATTCTGCATACTCTATGATGTAGAAGTTTATTGGTCAAAACTGAACCAGTTTACAAGCAAACCTTAAAAATTTATCTATAGAAACTGAGCGACATTTTTCCCACCATCACAACAGACTGGTAAGGACAAGTTACTATGGAAAACAATTATTATTTCTTCACTTACCTGCAGGTGTACTCAAATACAGTCAGCACTCTTATGGCATGTTGGAGGGCTTACAGTTATCCAGATAAGGCAGTTTAATGTCACTTATGAGTTAGTCAGGTTGTGTACAACTTTTTTTCATTCTGTGGAAGTCAGGTTATAGAAGTGGAGACATGTAAGCCCTCCAACATGTCACCAGACTGCTGAGTGTAAAGAAACAATACAGGAAATGGACTTTCAAGTGCTACTATTTTTACAACATGAAGTAGAGAGGCATGGAGAGTTGCTGCAGCTGTGGTTTGAGCTTCACCTATCCAACTGCAGGGTCCTACACGTGGATTGGGGCAACCCCCAGTACCAATACAACCTGAGGGATGAAGGGATTGAGAGCAGCCCTGCAGAGAAGGACCTGGGGGTACTGGTTAGTTAGAAGCTGGACATGAGCAAGCAATGTGTGCTCACAGCCCAGAAGGCCAACCACATCCTGGGGTACATCAAAAGAAGCGTGGCCAGCAGGTCGAGGGAGGTGATTCTCCCCCTCTGCTCCACTCTGGTGACACCCCACCTGGAGTACTGTATCCAGCTCTGGAGGCCTCAGCACAGGAGAAACATGGACCTGTTGGAGTGGGTCTGGAAGAGGGCTACAAAGATGAACAGAGACATAGAACACCTCTCGTATGTAGAAAGGTTGAGAAAGTTGAATTTACTCAGGCTGGAGAAGAGAAGGCTCCAGGGAGACCTTATTGAGGCCTTTTAGTACTTAAAGGAGGCTTATTAGAAAGATTCATAGATTCATAGATTGGTCCAGGCCGGAAGGGACCTCCAAAGGTCATCTAGTCCAACCTTCCTGCAGTCAGCAGGGACACCCCCAACTAGACGAGGTTGTCCAGGGCCTCGTCGAGCTTCACCTTGAATATCTCAAGGGAAGGGGCCTCAACCACCTCCCTGGGCAACCTGTTCCAGTCTTCCACCACCCGCACAGTAAAGAACTTTTTCCTAATATCCAATCTAAATCTCCCCTTCTCCAACTTAAAACCATTGCCCCTCATCCTGTCACTGCAAGCCTTTGTAAACAGACTCTCCCCAGCCTTCCTGTAGGCCCCCCTCAGGTACTGGAAGGCCGCTATTAGGTCTTCCCAGAGCCTCCTGTACACTGAACAACCCCAGCTCCCTCAGCCTGTCCTCATATCAGAGGTTCTCCAACCCCCTGATCATTTTAGTGGTCCTCCTCTGGACCCGCTCCATCAGGTCCATGTCCTTTCTATATTGAGGGCTCCAGACCTGCCCACAGTACTCCAGGTGAGGTCTCACCAGAGCAGAGTAAAGTGGCAGAATCACCTCTCTGGATCTACTGGCAACACTTCTTTTGATGCAGCCCAGGATGTGATTGGCCTTCTGGGCTGCAAGTGCACATTGCCTGCTCATGTCCAGCTTCTCGTCCATCAGCACCCCCCAGTCCCTTTCCTCAGGGCTGCTTTCTAATACCTCATCCCCCAGTCTGTATTTATACTGAGGATTGTTTCGGCCCAGGTGCAGGACCCTGCGCTTGCTTTTGTTGAACCTCATGAGGTTCATCTGGGCCCACCTCTCCAGCCTGTCCAGGTCCCTCTGAATGACATCCCGTCCCTCTGGTGTATCGATAACACCACACAGCTTGGTGTCATCTGCAAACTTGCTGATGGTGCTCTCAATCCCTCTATGTTGTTGATAAAAATGTTAAACAGTACCAGTCCCAGCACAGACCCTTGAGGGACATCACTTGTCACTGCTCTCCATCTGGACTTCAAGCCATTGAGTACCACCCTCTGGGTGCGACCATCCAGCCAATTCCTTATCCACTGAACAGTCCACCCATCAAATCCATATCCCTCCAATTTGGCAAGCAGGATGTTGTGAGGGACCGTGTCAAAGGCCTTAGTGAAGTCCAGATAGATCATGTCCATAGGTCATCCCTTATCTACTGACGTAGTCACTCTATCATAGAAGGCCACTAGGTTAGTCAGGCAGGACCTGCCCCTAGAAGAGCCATGCTGGCTACCTTGAATCATCTCCGTGTCCTCCATGTGCCCAAGCATGGCACCTAGAAGGATCTGTTCCATGATCTTCCCAGGCATGGAGGTGAGGCTGACAGGATGGTAGTTCCCAGGGTTCTCCTTTCTACCCTTTTTAAAAATGGGTGTGATGTTTCCTCTCCTCCAGTCCGCAGGGACTTCACCTGACCACCACGACTTTTCAAATATCATGGAAAGTGGCTTGGCAACTACATCAGCTAGTTCCTTCAGGACTCTGGGGTGTATTTCATCAGGTCCCATGGACTTGTATATCTTCAGGTTCCTCAGTTGATCACATACTATGTCTTCACTTACAGTGGGAGGGACTTTGTCACCTTGGTCACTAACTTGTGGGCCGTCAACATGGGAGCTAGGAGGAGAGGGGTTGCCAGTGAAAATAGAGGCAAAAAAGTTGTTGAGAACTTCCGCCTTCTCCTCATCTGTTGAAACAAGTTCCCCACTGTTGCTCATCAGGGGAGGTACGTTTTCTTTGACCCTCCTTTTCTGGTTAATGTACCTGTAGAAACCTTTCTTGTTTTTTTTTACATCCCTTGCCAAATTCAGTTCTAGCTGTGCCTTGGCCTTCCTGACCTCATCCCTACACAGCTGGGCAACGTCCCTATACTCTTCCTAGGATGCCTGTCCCTCTTTCCATTTTTTGTGTAGCTCCATCTTGCCCTTTAGTTTGACCAGCAAGTCACGGCTCAACCATGGTGGTCTCTTGCCCTCCTTGCCCAATTTCCTACTTGTCGGGATTGAGATCTTTTGTGCTCTATAGAGAGTGTCCTTAAAGACGCTAAAGATAGGGATAGACCTTTTTGCAGTACAGGGGGTAATGGTTTTAAACTAAAAGACGGAAGATTCAGACTAGATAGAAAGCAGAAAATTTTTACAATGAGAGTGGGGAAACACTGGAACAGGTTGCCCAGAGAGATGGTAGATACCTGGGATACATTCAAGTTCAGGTTGAACAGGGCTCTGAGCAATCTGATCTAGTTGAAGATGTCCCTGCTCATTGCAGGGGGTGTTGGACTGGACGACCTTTAAAGATTCTTTCCAACCCAAACTATTCTATGATTATATGCCAACTAACTTCGGTTTTGCCTCTGGAAAAATATAACAATTTTCTATTACCAACTTTGAACATAAAACATGACTTAGTGTTGCCACTTGCTTAGTGGCATAGAGTGAGAGTAATTCACTGACTTAATCTCTCTTTCTTGTTCATGTTGTATATAATTTTAATCAATAAATAAATCTGTTCTTCAAAAGGCACCGTAGTACTTATCAAGAAAAGCCCCAATCAACAAGAGTAAAACAGCAAGAACTGGAGCTTTAATTTAAGCGCAAATTACTGAACTGCAGCTAATGTCAAACTGGCTGCTGGCCTTCCTTAACAGAAGCATTAATTAGATGAACAAAGGGAGCAAACAAAGTGCATGATTTGACATTCTGTATGAGATGCAGTGTGGTACAGTGGTCTTGCAAAAGAAATCAAAAAAAATAAATCAGAATGCTAAACTAAGATAATTTTCCTTGAAGATGAGAATTGGTGCAGTAAAATTTCATCAGATGAAAGGAGATAGGATGAACTTTCCTAGAGACAGTTACTTTATGTATTTAAATATGGATCAAATATATGGATAACAAAGTTGTAATAAAGCTCAAGTTAATTTTAATTGTGTATATATATATAAATGGCAAAGTATTTAATTGCATGACCTCATACTAGAAATGTCTGTACTTCTCTTTCATCCTTGGTCTACATTTTATCCCCAGGGTTTTTTTATATATAAAAATGATACAATAAATATGTATTTAAGGACGAGTTTAAGTTGCTCCTAAGCTTTTCTGTGGCATTTCTTATCATAGATAAGTCCTTCATAAATATCAAGGAGTTTGTCTTTACAATATATCTACTAGGCAGAAATATACCCATGTTATTTTATTGGGCAAAGTTTTGGTAGCAGAGGGGCTGCAGGGGTGGCTGCTGCGAGAAGACAGCAGAAGCCTCCCCAATGTCCAACAGAGCCAGTTCCAGTTGGTTCCAAGATGGACTCACTGCTGGCCAAAGTTGAGACATTCAATGACTGGTGGCACTTCTGTGATAATATATTTAAGAAAGGGAAAAAACTGTTGTACAACAGCAGTCAGGAGAAAGGAGTGAGAAGATGTGAGAGAAAAAACACTGCAGACACCAAGGTCAGTGAAGAAAGAGGAGGAGGAAGTGCTCCAGGCACCAGAGCAGAGATTCTCTGGTGAGAAGACCATGTTGAAGCAGGTTATTCCCCTGCAGCTCATGGAGGCCCACGGTGGAGCAGATATCCACCCTGCAGCCCTTGGAGGACCCCACACCAGAGCAAGTGGATGTGCCCTGAAGGAGCTGTGACCCCATGAAGATGCTGTGCTGGAGCAAGTTCATGGCAGGAAATGTGGCCCTTGGAGAGCAGCTGACACTGAAGCAGGTTTTCTAGTAGGACCTGTGGGCCCATGGTGGACCCACGCTGGAGCAGTCTGTTCATGAAAGACAGGAAAGGACCCATGCAGTTCGTGAAGAACTGTAGCCCATGGGAAGAACCCATGTTGGATAAGTTCATGAAGGACTGTCTCCCATGGGTGGGACCCCTTACTGGAGCAGGGGAAGACCATGAGGAGGAAGAAGTGGGACAGAAAATGTGTGATGAACAAACTGCAGTCCCCATCCTCCACACCCCTGCAATGCTCGGGGAGGGGAGGTAGAGAATTTGGGAGTGAAGTTGAACCGAGGAAGAAGGAAGGGGTGGGGAATGGTGTTTTTTAGATTTGTTCTTATTTCTCACTATTCTACTTCAATTTGATAATTAATCTCCCCAAGCTGAGTCTGTTTTGCTCACGATGGTAATTGGTAGGTGATCTCTCTGTCCTTATCTTGACCCTTCATCATAGCCTGTCATCATATTTTCTTCCCCCTGTCCAGTTGAGGAAGAGAAGTGATAAAGCAGCTTGGTGGGCACCTGGTGGCTAGCCAAGGTATAGAATGATAGAATGGTTAGAGTTGGAAGAAACCTTAAAGATCATCGAGTTCCAACCCCCCTGCCATGGGCAGGGACACCTCCCACTAGACCAGGTTGCTCAAAGCCCCATCCAGCCTGGCCTTAAACACTTCCAGGGATGGGGCATCCACAACTTCCCTGGGCAACCTGTTCCAGTGCTTCACTACCCTTACAGTAAAGAATTTCCTCCTAACTCCCCTCTTCCAATTTAAAACCATTGCCCCTTGTCCTGTCACTACATCTCCTGACAAAGAGTCCCTCTCCGGCTCTCCTGTAGGCTCCCTTCAGATATTGGAAGGCTGCTATGAGGTCTCCCTGGAGCCTTCTCTTCTCCAGGCTGAACAACCCCAGCTCTCTCAGCCTGTCTTCATAGGGGAGGTGCTCTATCCCTCTGATCATCTTCGTGGCCCTCCGCTGGACCCGTTCCAACAGGTCCATGTCCTTCCTGTGTTGAGGACTCCAAAGCTGGGCACAGTATTCCAGGTGGGGTCTCACGAGCGCAGAGTAGAGGGGTAGAATCACCTCCCGCGACCTGCTGGCCACACTTGATGCAGCCCAGGATGCAGTTGGCTTTCTGGGCTGCCAGTGCACACTGCCAGCTCATGTTGAACTTCTCATCTTGTCAGGAGATGTAGTGACAGGACAAGGGGTAATGGTTTTAAATTGGAAGAGGGGAGTTAGGAGGAAATTCTTTACTGTAAGGGTAGTGAAGCACTGGAACAGGTTGCCCAGGGAAGTTGTGGATGTCCCATCCCTGGAAGTGTTTAAGGCCAGGCTGGATGGGGCTTTGAGCAACCTGCTCTAGTGGAGGTGTCCCTGCCCCTGGCAGGGGGGTTGGAACTCGATGATCTTTAAGGTCCCTTCTTACTCTAACCATTTTGTGATTCTGTGATTCTCATCCACGAGCACTCCCAAGTCCTTCTCCTCAGGGCTGCTCTGTAGCCATTCTCCGCCCAACCTGTATTTGTGCCTGGGATTGCCACGTCCCGGGTGCAGGACCCTGCACTTGGCCTGGTTGAACTTCATGCGATTTGCATGAGCCCACCTCTCAAGCCTGTCCAGGTGCCTCTGGATGGCATCCCTTCCCTCCAGCATGTCGACCGCAGCACCGAGCTTGGTGTCGTTAGCAAACTTGCTGAGGGTGCACTCTATCCCACTGTCCATGTCTCCAACAAAGATGTTGAACAGCACTGGTCCCAGTACCGACCCCTGAGGAACTCCACTCATCACTGGCCACCAACTGGACGTTGAACCATTGACCACAACCATTTAACTGCAGCCATTCAGCCAGTTCCGGATCCACCGAGTGGTCCACCCATCGAACCCATGACTTTCCAATTTTGAGACCAGGATGTCGTGCGGGACAGTGTCAAATGCTTTGCATAAGTCCAGGTAGATGACGTCTGTTGCTTTGCCCTTGTCCACCAAGTCTGTGGCAGTATTGTAAAAGGCCACCAAATTTGTCAGGCACAATTTGCCCTTGGTGAAGCCATGCTGGCTGTCTCCAATCACCTCCTTATTTTCCATGTGCCTTAGCAGAGATTCCAGGAGGATCTGCTCCATGATCTTGCCAGGCACAGAGGTAAGGTTGACTGGCCTATAGTTCCCTGGGTCTTCCTTTTTTCCTTTTTTAAATATCGGGGTTATGTTCCCCTTTTTCCAGTCAGCGGGAACTTCGCCAAATTGCCACGATTTCTCAAATATGATGGAAAGTGGCTTAGCAACTTTGTCCACCAGCTCCCTCAGGACCAATGGGTGGATTTTGTCAGGTCCCATGGACTTATACACCTTCAGGTTCCTTAAGAGGTCTCGAAGTTCAACACACCACAATTATACATGGAGAAAGAGGATGATCTTCATGTTAAAGAGAAAATGTTGAAGTAGAATGATGAAGACAAAATTCTATTTGATATATGATAGCTTAGCCCCTGACTTACCGTGGGGCTTTTGGCTTGTTTGTTTCTGAGCATGAGCATTCTAATACTATGCAATGTTTTCCAGTCACACTTCTTATTCAAAGTTGCAAATGCTTAGTGGTTTTTCTGGTGGGAACCCATACTTTCAGTATAAGCACCAGGGAATGAGAAACGCACAGTTAATGATCACCTGTGAACACTTTTATTGAAGTAATTTGTTCAGCATCACATTAAAAATCTGCAGAGGAATCAAGGAAATAATTCAACATTCAGTGCCGACATACAGATGCTTCAGCCATTTCTTTCATAGTTATTGTATTAATTCACTATGTACTTTCCAATTTCAACAAGAAAGGCGGCCAGGGACTGATAGCATTTACAGCTATGCTCATTCAACAGTCCAAAATGGATTTTTAGTCGTGTTGTCACAGTTTCTAATGTTTATTTGGCAAGATTAACAATATAATTTATTTTTTCCCCCAAGAGGTTTTAAAAATATGCCTACCAGAGAATAAAAATACCATTATTTGAAACCACTTAGGTTTTCTACACTGGTTACTTGCTGGATTGAAACTTTAAAACTGCTAAAAATACCAGCTGTACTAAGGCAATTGAAAGCAGAAAAAGGCTGTAATTGAAGAGTGATCAAACACTTTGTTAGGGTGACAAAACAGGGGAGGGGGAAGGGAATCTGTTCCACCTGTAGCAGTATTTTTGGTTTGGTTTGGTTTGGTTTTACAGGTGCCAACTCAAACCACTCCAGTTTGATACATTAAGAAATAAAGATGATATAATATTTGGTCCTATGACAGAATCATAGAATCTGAGGGAGCCCTCTAGTAAACCTGTACTCAAAGCACAATCAACGTTAGTCTCATACCATTTTGATGACGAATTTGTTCAGAAATTATCAAAAGACAAACTCTCCATCACCTTTCTGGGTAACCTGTTCCAGTGCTTTTTTATTATGATAATTAATCTTTTTTTCTTCCCATTAGAACCTCCCTTTTTGATATATGGCCATTGTGCCACGTTCTCCTATAGTACGCCCCGGTAAAGAGGCCGGTTACATCTTCTCAGTAACCTCCTCCTACGTACTGGAAGGCAGCTATTTCTCCTCCACACACCTTCTCAAATATAAAGGAGTCTGCTTCACTCAGCCTGTCTTTGTCAGAGGCTCTGGCCTCTGACCATCTTCTGGTCCTCCAGTAAATTTGCTGTGTTCATCAAAAGCTTTCTTTTATTATTTTGTTACTTGCTATTTCATAACTTTCATGCTGTATTTAAAGAATAAAAATCAACAGTTTAAAAAGGGATATGATATTTTAAACTTGTTTTATTTTATATGATGCTTTCTCCAGTCCTGAAGTGTAGATTACCAAATTACTCCACTTCCCACTTCAAGAGAAATGCCTCTACAACTTCTATTTTCTTTCTTTTCTTTGCTATGATTTTTCGTTAGCATACAAGTAGTGTCTGTAGAATGTATTTTTTCTGAGCAGTGCATTTAGTTGTTGGAGGTCTCTTTGTTTCCTTAGCAATGACTTGTGCGTATAAAATGCATTCCCTCAGCTACATATAATTTAGGGAAGAATACATATATACCTTTAAAACTGGCCTTGGTAAGTCACTTGTGTTCAGAATTGCTGGTGTTTCAGAGGTTGATACAGCAAGCATTTCTTGTAAAAATGATGGTGCTTGTTTTATAAGGAAGCCATGTTAAACATCACATTTTATAAATGTTGAAATGGATCAAAGTAGTCGACATCTGACCTTTCAAGAGATTGTTTAAACTTAAAAGACTGCATAGGAAATTACATGCTGGAGGAAATAAATAGAAGTTTCAGGACAGCCATCTGAAGAAAAACAGTAATTTTACATGTTATTATGGAATGAATAGTGGCACATAAGCTTTTCTGAATTGAATTCATCTAGTCAAATGTGGATAACTATGATTTACATTTAAACAGCTGAGTTAATCCTGTAGACTTCCTGCATAATGAAGGGAGAACATTAGGTGACATCTACACTGCTGACAATGTAACATAGGAAGTGACTCTTGACTCCTTGGTCAATTGCACCAAACTGATTCATGTCAACTATTTTTCAGGCTAGACCCTCTAAAGGTGACTTCTGGCATCCACAATTTCTGGACTGTCATTTAGCTCCAGATTCAAGACATCTAAATTTAGGTGTCTAAACAATCAGGGCCAGTGCAATTGGCACCAACTAGATGGCTTGTGCCATTTGAGATGCCTTAAAGCATTTCTCCTGACATCCAGCAACCAACCTGGGCACAGATCTTCTATTGCTCCTCTATTAGATCTACTGCCCTTGTACATATCTCAAACACCAATGGGAGACCTATGTATTTTCCGAGCAGCAACTGAAGACCAGGCAAGATCCCCAGGGGAATATCAAATGACACTGGCTACCCATACATGGGCAACCAGATTAGGCCTTATGTCCAGAAATGTATGGGACTATTCTACATCCTATGTCATATTTTCAAACCCTAAGTAGACTTCCTGAATTCCATAACATGTCTTGAATGGCATTAGGTGCATATGTTTAGACAACTGAATTCCACACTGAATCTAAAGAGAGAACCTGGCTTATATGTAGAAACCTAAATTAGACACCTACATTTTTTGGTTTTATTATCTGTAGCTTATTTCCATGCATATGTTGTAAATATGGAAATTCAAGTAAGATTAATACAATTCTTTGTATTGTTATTGCATTTATAGCTTTCACATTTATTAACACCCTTATTTGATGACAGTGTTGTATTATTGGCCCTAAACATTTGCAAAGGGTTTAAAGAAAGAGTGAAATAATATTTTCAGGACTCATTTGTACATTGTGCAACAAGCTTTAAAATGATACATTCATGAATCCCAATTCTAATAAGAAAAAAAATAATACTGAAAAAAATGTGTTCTCAGAATAAAAGAAAAGCTAAATGAGTATTTCTGTACCTGCATTGGAAATTCTTCATAAGTAACAATTGGAATCAATACACTAAAGGTTTAACTGCTTAATGTTTAAAAAGTAGTTGGAGGAGAATAGTTGGGAACTGCTGCTGGGTAAGCGGCAATTCAGACAACACTGTTTTTGAAAACTTGTTACACTCGGTTGTACAGCTGTGAATTGGATCCTAATTATTTGCAATTCTAATCTTGTCACTGATAAACTATATGGCAGTAAACATAAACTTTTATTGAAACTTAGCACATACTTCCCAAAGCACTACCTTTGTCCTAAAATCGCTCTCTCTTTAACCCCTCTATGGGATTCTTTGTTTCCTTCAGTACTAAGCTCTCCAGAACAAGACTCTTCAATATTTATTATTGTTACTATGCTATTGCAAAGCCCAAAGCACGTACATGTACAAAAGCATGCATGCAGGCTGTTCAACAACAACTTATTATTGCTACTGGGCTATTACATAGACCAAAGCAAGCACAACTATAGTACTGATTATGTTATTAATTGAACAGCAAACTGACTCTATTTCAAACTCATCTCTTTAAAAAGGCTGAGAAAAGACTGAGTAGAAAGGGTTATTATTTCTGAGAGATGACTGACAGATACCTGTCTACCTTCTTACAATATTGCAGGTAGGTGTATTGCAGGTAGGCACAAGTTCTAGGTGCCTGCCCATGGGGTACTGCAAGCAATGACAATATACAATGCTAGATAAGTGAACTTCAAAGAGGAATAAAGGTTAATATCAAAAGATCATGAAATAAGTATGCATTTTGCCAGTTCTTTGTGAAAAGCATTCTCTAAAAGTCAGAGAAGAAGCAGGGGATAGTGACGAAAGCTGTGCTCCATTGAATGAAAACTGTGAAAGAACTCAGTGCTATATGAAATGAAGAATGATATTCCAGGTATATTTCAGTAAAAAAGATTTTGAAGTTTTGAAAGCAATCTCTGCTATTTACCTGCAAAGAGGCAAAGTATTCTGTTTTGCTCATTACAGAGAGAACATAATCTTGCAGTTACATCAGAAGACCCAGTCTTCCTGCTGACTACTTTGGTAACTTCAAGTATGTTACTGAAATGCGTGCATTTGGTTTTTTTAACCTGTATTTAATCATCTTTCTAAAATATACTTCATACGTTGCACAAAGTTAGTGTATAGTGACCACATTAAGGAAAATGTCAGTGGTTGCACTTACAAAGAACAAACAGAAACAGAAAGTGTATAGACATAAGGAAGATATTTGTTAGATACAGGATCTAAAGCTTTAAAGTTTTTGGTAGCAGACAGTACTGATATGTTTTTATATTCTCCCTGGACTACCCTCTTGAGAAAAGCAATGAGGTCCAAACCTCTGTCTCTTTGAAAATGGTAAAAAAAAAGGATGAAGAATGAGGATGACACTGAAGTTGCAACTGGACCTGCACACAGAGCTAAGTTCATATGTTTGAGAAGAAAAATCTATGAACACAGCAAAGGAAGTTGATTGACTGACTCTATTCTGATCACTCAAATATGTAGCAATTTACTTTTCCTCCATATTTGGCATTAGAAAATACTATGCTTGTAAGTACATATGTTCATTTTAATTCATGTGAAGGGTAAATATTATCTGGCATGCTATCAGGACTTAAAATTATTTTTCTTAGTCTTGTATGAAAGACATACAAGAGAAGTATACAAGAGAAGTATACAAGGTCATACAGAGAAAAAATCAGGAAGGCAAAAGCCCAGCTAGAACTCAACCTGGCCATTAATATAAGGGACAACAAAAAAAGTTTCTATAAATACATCAACCAAAAGAGAGTGACAGAGAATGTCCATCCCTTACTGGATGCGGGGGGAAACCTTGCAACCAAGGATGAGGAGAAGGCTGAGATACTTAATGCCTTCTTTACCTCTGTCTTTAATAGTCAGACCAGCTACCCCCAGGGTGTTCAGCTTCTTGGGCTGGAAGATGAGAATGGAGAACAGAACAACTCCCCTGTAATCCAGGAGGAAGTGGTTAATGATTTGCTTATGCACCTGGACACGCATAAGTCTATGGGGCCGGATGGCATTCACCCAAAGGTTCTCAGGGAGCTGGCAAGAGAGCTCACCAAGCCTCTCTCCATTATTTATCAACAATCCTGGTCAACAGGAGAGGTGCCAGATGACTGGAGGGTGGCCAATGTGACGCCCATCTACAAGAAGGGCCGGAAGGAGGATCCTGGAAACTACAGGCCTGTCAGCCTGACCTCAGTACCGGGAAAGATCATGGAGAGGATCATCCTGAGTGAGCTCTCAAGGCATGTGCAGGGCAGCCAAGGGATCAGGGCCAGCCAGCATGGGTTTATGAGAGGGAGGTCCTGCCTGACCAACTTGATCTCTTTCTATGACCATGTGACCCGCTTTCTCGATGAGGGGAAGGCTGTGGATGTTGTCTACCTGGACTTTGGTAAGGCCTTCGACACCGTCCCTCACGGCATTCTCCTGGAGAAACTGGAGAATCATGGCATAGACAAGTGTACCCTCCGCTGGATAAAAAACTGGCTGGATGGCCGTGCCCAGCGAGTTGTGATTAATGGAGCAAAATCTGGTTGGCGGCCGGTCATCAGTGGTGTCCCTCAGGGCTCAGTTTTGGGGCCAGTCTTGTTCAATATCTTCATTGATGATCTAGATAAGGGGATTGAGTGCACCCTCAGTAAGTTTGCGGATGACACCAAGCTAGGTGGGAGTGTTGATCTGCTTGAGGGTCGGCAGGCTCTACAGAGGGACCTGGACAGATTGGACCAATGGGCCAAGGCCAATGGGATGAGGTTTAATAAGGCCAAGTGCCGGGTCCTGCATTTTGGTCACAACAACCCCAAGCAACGCTACAGGCTTGGGGAAGAGTGGCTGGAAAGCTGCCTGGCAGAAAAGGACCTGGGAGTGTTAGTGGACAGCCGGCTTAACATGAGCCAGCAGTGTGCCCAGGCAGCCAAGAAGGCCAACGGCATCCTGGCTTGTATCAGGAATAGCGTGGCCAGCAGGAGCAGGGAAGTCATCGTGCCTCTGTACTCGGCACTGGTGAGGCCTCACCTCGAGTACTGTGTTCAGTTTTGGGCCCCTCACTACAGGAAAGACATTGAAGTGCTGCAGCGTGTCCAGAGGAGAGCCACCAAGCTGGTGAGGGGTCTAGAGAACAAGTCCTATGAGGAGAGGCTGAGGGAACTGGGCATGTTTAGTTTGGAGAAGAGGAGGCTGAGGGGAGACCTCATTGCCCTCTACAACTACCTGAAAGGAAACTGTAGAGAGGCGGGGGTTGGCCTCTTCTCCCAAGGGAATAACGACAGGACCAGAGGAAATGGTATGAAGCTGCGGCAAGGGAGGTTTAGATTAGATATTAGGAAGAATTACTTTACTGAAAGAGTGGTCAAGCACTGGAACAGCCTGCCCAGGGAGGTGGTGGAGTCACCATCCCTGGAGGTATTTAAGAAACGTGTAGACATGGCTCTTCAGGGCATGCTCTAGTGCCTGGGATTGTTGGTTTGTGGTGGGGTGTTGTGTGTGAGGTCATGGGTGTGGGGTTTAGTTGGTGGGTGCTTTTTTTTTTTTTTTTTTGGGGGGGGGGGGGGTTGTTTGTTTGGTTTTGTGTGTTGTGTGTGTCTGTTTGTTTGTGTGGTTTTTTGTTTTTTTTTTATGTGGTTGGACTCGATGATCTCAAAGGTCCCTTCCAACCACTAAGATTCTGTGATTCTGTGATTCTGTGATTCTGTATACATACTGATTTTGAAGTACAATTCTTTGTTCTCGGGTTGAAGATCCCGAGCAATAAGAAACATTTTAGCAAGATATTATGGCTGTATCTACACTAGTAGTTCCAAGTCTGCACTAAAAATGCTCAGAAATCTTCCTGGGCACTGAAGGCATTTGCCATGATGCAGCCTGTTTCTATGCTGGTAAAGTGCCTTAGGCTCCCAAGCACTGCATACTGGGCAAGAAAAATTTGCCTGATAAACCATGTCCAGGAATTACTAGGGCAAATGTTATTTAAAATAGATCAAATCTGTGCCAGGAAATATTCTAATAGTTTATTCGCAAACACAGTCCAGTGTATGCTGAATTTAATGCTACATATTCACATTTTCTGTTAACGATACCCTGGTCTTGGTACATTCATCTTTTGTCTGAATTACTAAAATGATGTCTTGCAAGTTGGTGAAAAAAATTGTACCTTTCTAATTCCCAATAAAGCTATAAGAAATCATAATACCAAATCTAAATATTTAAACCTCTATTTTCAAATATGAGCAATATAAAAGAAAACTAGAGAACATAATCCCGAAGCTAGATTCTAGGATTTATGTGATTTTAATGCCAATAGTGTGTTTTACCTTCTGGCAAACCAACCCTTCGGGATTCCATTTCTCTCTCCCATAGACAGAAAGATAGTCAAAGGATTGGCATAGAGGGAGATTAAAATTATTTCCCTAAAACTACAAAAGGAAATAGTGTAGATGAGAATCAGAACCAAATACTGTGCCCTACGGAGTCCTTAATCAGTATAAAATCTGTCAGACTTTCCTAACTCCTATTGAAAGGGACAGAGTATGAGTGAAGATAAGCTATGCCTGGATTAGATTTTAAATTCATACATTTTTAATGTTTTAACAGCACTTATGAAGTACCATAAACTAGGTATCATGAATTATAATAAATAGTCAGTTTGATACCATCTGTTTCATAGTTTAGATATTAGTATTCTACGTATCTATTTCCATCAACACAGTTTACTTGTTTATGAGATTTTTAACTTTGTCACTTAGTCCCAATCGTCAATCATAAACTTCCAACAAAAGCTATGAAGTTTTGCAGACTCAAATTATCTGCTATGGAAAACAATTGTTACAGGTAGTGTATGACAGATTTTTGAGTAATTGTGTTCATCCACATAAAAATGAGAAAGCAAGACTGAAACTGTAGTTCAATTTCATAATAAAGTAAATGTTGTAAAATGTGTCTTATTCTGTAGAAAGGAAATATTTCTGGGTTGATTCTAGAAAATATGTTGTTCTCATTCATTATTGTTAATGTGTTAAACTGTCAAAACCAATTTGTTAACAACTTCCCTGAAAAAACAGACAAACTTTGTAAGATCAGATGAATTAATTGCTTCCATTTTCTGGATAACTCATCTGCAGTCATCCCAATATGTGAAGGCAGCTATGAGCAGTCTTTCCTATAGAAGGCCTTACTTGGTTTAGTTTGGAATTCCTCTGACATAATATTCCTTATATTAATCAAATTATATCATAAAAAGGGGAGTGCCTGGTGTCCATGGAGCAAACACCTTTCAGTATTGTGTTTAAATAGGAGTAGTGATCACAATTCAAAAAGGCATGTTCAGGACTAATAAAGAAAGAGGTAAATCACAATACTTCACAGTTTTCTATTTGTTGGGGGTTAGCCTTGGTAGCAGCTAAGATCCACACAGCTGCTCGCTCACTCCCCCACAGCAGAACTGGGAGAGAATTGGAAGGTAAAAGTGTGAAAACTCGTGGGTTGCGATAAAGACAGTTTAATAGCAAAATTAAAAGTAGCATGCGCAAGCAAAGCAAAATAAGGAATTGATTCACTACTTCCTATCAGTAGGCAGATGCTTAGCCATTTCCAGGAAAGTAGGGCTCCATCATGCATAACAGTTGCTTGGGAAGACAAATGCCATAACTGTCCCATCCTCCCCTCCCCCATCCCCCCCCCTCAGCTTCCTCCTTCTTTCCCCAGCTTTTATTACTAAGCACAATCTCATACGGTTTGGGATATCCCTTTGGTCAGCTGGGCTCAGCTGTCCTGACTGTGTTCCCTGCCAACTTCCTAGAATCATGGTATCATAGTCACAAAATGGTTTGGGTTGGAAAGGACCTTTAAATATCACCTAGCCCAATACCCCTGCCATGAGCAGGGACAGCTTTTACTAAATCGGGTTGCTCAAAGCCCCATCCAGCCTGCCTGTGAACACTTCCAATGATGCTGCATGCACAGCTTCTCTGGGCGACCTGTTCCAGTGTCTCACCAGCCTCACCAAAACAAATTTCTTCCTTATTTCCAATCTAAGCCTACCCTCTTTCCGGTTCACTATTGCCCCTTCACTTGTCACTTCAGGCTTTAGTTATAAGTCTTTCTCTGCGTGCACCCCCAGCCTACTCACTTCCAGGGCAGCATGAGAGAAAAGGCTTGATGTTGTGGAAGCACTGTTCAGCAAGAACTAAAACATCAGTTAACATGTTATCAATACTGTTTTGGTCACAAATCCGAAACATAGCCCCATGCAAGCTACTATGAAGAAAACTAACTCTATCTCAGCCAAAACCAGTACACTACTAAAACCATTTACATTGCAGATTTTCATCCTAAGCGATAAAAGCCTCAAAGAATAGCTGACATAAAGAAGGCAGGTAATAACTACAAACCACACAAAGGTTCACATTATTCATGATGATGATACGGAATCATATTAAGGTAATTCTAGGATATTAAGAATATTAACACTAGTGAATAAACAGTTTTCTACAATTATGGAAAAATAGACATATGTCAAGTATTAAACAAGTATTTGATATAGTATAACACTGGAGTAGAACCTATTATATGCTTTTTATTTAAAATCCTCCTTTAAGCTGTAGATACTACAATTAAACTGTTTAAAATCTTGCTGCTGGCTAAAATTATTATACAACAATTATTTTAATATCTTATATAAAATTATTCTTGTATTACTATATATTATTCTATGTGTTATACCCAGTAACTATTTCACACAGTGAAGTATACCTAGAAAACTTGAAAACAGTACCTGGAGAATAAAATTCTATTTAAAAAAATCCTATATAGATAAGTAGGTTAAATGTTAATTGACTGGCCTTTTGATTACATGGCTATTAGAAAGCAGTAAGCCACAGCTGAGTAGGAATTATTCCTATTGCCGCATTTATACTGCCATTGCTCACAAAGCCTTAACCTACAACCGTTTTTCTTTCCAATTACTTGGTCACATCTTGTATACAGTGATCTGCATGCTGATGCTTGAGAAGACCATTTTATTTAATCAGCGATAACACAAATTACTTAGTGCAGTGTGAGTAGCAATAATTTTGAGGAAGATGATAAAATAAAGATTGGGAAAATGACTTCGGAAAACAAATGTAATTATTACTTACTGCTAAATAATACTGTCTGTTAAATAAAACTTCAGAGGGAGGGCTAGCAATGTACTACTTCTGTCTTATCAGACACTTGATAAACAAATGGCCCTGACAGAAAGGGAGAGACGACTTCTGTGTTGTCCCGTTAGTTCAAGATGACTGCACGTTGGCATGTGTTTGGGCTTGAGTTAGGTACAAACATCTGGTTTTCCTCATACAAGAACTTGCTTTAAAAGAGACACAATTTAGAGAAGGATGTCTATCACCAGACTTTTACTAGTGCTTTCTGGCAATGTTTCAACTACTCCAGGAAGTGCAGCAGCGTTACGCTCAGAATCGTGTTACAGGCAAAAGGGAACACACCATATATAGAAAGCTAAGAATTTAATATTAGACCAATTAATGTTTCACAAATCCAAATTACCTAATGAACACAAAGATTTAGCAGTAATACAGATAAAACTGTAATACTTAATTACCACATGCACACTTCTGAGTATCTACCACTTTAGTGCTGAGATAACACTTCCACTACCCATAGGGAGAGGGGGGAGGAAAGGTGATGTTTTCATAGTTGACTTTGTTTCTCACTAGCCAAATCTATTTTAATTAGCAAGGAACTAAATTAGTTTTCCTCAAGCCAAGTCTGTTTTGCCTATAACAGTAACTGGTAAGCAATCTCCCTGTCTTTAACTCAGCCCACAAGCTTTCAATTTTCTCCCCCTGTCCTGCTGAGGAACAGGGAATGAGTGAGCAGCTGGGTGGGAGCCTGGCCCTTAGCCAAGAGCAGCCCACCACAACCCACCTCCCACGTGCACTCTTCTGAGTATCTACTCCCTTGCTCTAGTGCTGAAATCACTCTTCCACTCTCTCTCTGGGCCCAAAGATTGTCATTATTAGTTGTTCTCAGGGTTGCTGGACTGGGGGGTTCTGACAATAGCTCACCATCACCTCAGGGTCCAGGACAGAAAGAGCAGGGTGCCCATGGCAGGTGCAGCCCTCTTGGCACAGGGCCCTGCTTAGGGCTCTGGGAATGTGTTTCTCCTCTCTCCCTCCATGCCATCTGCCTCCTGGGACCCTGCAGGGGAGGATGGCGAGTGCCCCTGCCCCACCCCCTGATACAGAGGGCTATTGCTACCTCCCCCCACCCCGAGTCTGCCAGGCTCTTTCCCCTGGCTAGCCAACTGTGCTTCCCAAGCAAACAACTGCTCCCACCTGGTGGGCGAAAGTTGCAGCAGGGTGACAACTGGGGCAGAACACAGGTGTGTTCCTCTTATGGCTCTTGAAAGCTTCAGACAGAAGCAATTGAGAGTGATTCTTCAATCCAAAGGTCGTACAAGAAACCCAACCTCAGGCTTTTCTGCAGAAAGAACCTTTTCTGCAGACATCTGTTGCTACTGACTACCTATACATCTAAACAGCAGGGAATTAGACATACTTATGATGAGATTGTTTAGAAGACTGATAAAGAAAGTCAGTCTCATAACACTTGACTGATATTAACATCACACTGCTATTATTGTATGTCACACTGTTATTCTTGTATGTTATCAGTCATTATAACTGCATTTCCAAAGCAGTCAGTCCCTAAGAATCATATCCTACTTTACCTTTGAGTATGCAATCGCACGACTGCAGTAATTGACAGTCTTAGCCACCAAGGCTGAGGTGGCCAACCTGGAGAGCTCCTCGTTGAGGCAGGTTAGGACTGCATTCTTGAGCCTGGGATATTTCACTACTTGACCATCTGTCAGAGTCCAATACTTTCTGACCAGGTTCTCTGAGATACTCCATGTATAGAGGGTGTAATGTTTAATCTCAAATTTACTTATTTGAAGATAATTGGTGTTACATGGGATTCCTGGTTTAGCAGAGTCATACAAAATATGCTGAAAACACAATACAAATGTGACACTTGGCAAAATACAGCAAGTGCAATACACGGTTCAATCATAATACCAATGTGATTCCCATTACTGGTCTCTATAAAATGCTCACTATCACTATGTTTGTGTCTCCAATCGCCAGAAAGAAATATGTGGGCTGAAGCCAACTCAAGTCCATTGGTGTCTTCGAAATTCTTTTGCTAATTGTCTAGTTTTTATACTCTTATGTTGGGCTGAGCCACGTATTCACCCCCACTATGTTGGTCTGGCTGACTCAGGGAAACATTCACACTACCAGTTGATCCACTCAACTGTTGATAGCTGTTCATCTATAACAAAGACCCCTCTCTGGGGCAACCCTTTGTGTTGAGATAGAGTCAGCTGCTTTGCATTGCTCTCTGAGCTTCACAGGCATATCACCCTTGCCCATGTCCACTGAGGCCTTCTTCCATTATTGGTTCTTATTTAGGGAGTCCTGTTCCATCCCTAGGGTTTTAGCCAGTCACACCATCATGTTGTTTATGGTTCTGGGCCAACAGCTTTCAATCAGTACTGATATTTTCAAGGCATTTGCTCTTATACCATGCTTAAGGTAACATCATAACAAGAGAGATGCCTGGTACCAAGCTTTTACACAGCTCACAGCACATGAGTGAAAATATGTCCTCAAAAGGAGTCTGTCTGTTTTATATTGATTTGAATTTTTTAAGAAGGGTTGGGTTTTTCCCATAGCTAAGTGCCATTCGAGCTTTCAAAAAGCAGGCATATACTTATGCCTGCAGTAACTTTTAATAGCATTGAAAAAAAAAAAATAAAAGCATTCTAGTGAGAAGAAGCTATGCAAAAAGTTAGAAAATATATTTTTCAAAGTAATCTGCATATCCAGCTAACTAGCTGGCTGTCTCTTTTAATGTTTTCTGGAAACTGGAATTATTTTAATGACTTCAGATGCTTCCTTGGTACTTTCTTTGTCCAAAACAGTCTAATCCTTTCATGAATGTTACTTCAATTTCAGGCTATGAAGAGGAACTTGCAATAGGCCCTTACAGCATCTGCTGGAGACGTCTTCCTTTTCGAGCCTCCTTTCAAGGTATGTAGGTAAGCTCCTTTTCTGGAGTTATTGAGATTTATTTCTGCTTGTTTCTCCAGGAGCTTCAAACCAAATAAATAATGCAGGAATGTTAGTAACCTTATAGAACTAAACATAGCAAACAAGTAAGAAAGCTTTGGGTATTGCTACAAACCACAGTTAGCTTTTTCTCAGGAGCTTTGAGGACATTGTATCTAAAAAGTGAAATCTTTATGGGAAATAATGGGTGATACCTCATTTTATTCTGATGAATTTTTAAACAACTATATGTTGAGATAAAGAAGAAAGCACAGATACTAAAAAAAGCAATTTTGTAAATATAATGCTGAGGAAAAAGAAAAGGACTTCCACAGTTTTGGGTTGGTTTTTTGGTTTTGTTTTTTTTGTTTTGGTTTTTTTTTGTTTGTTTGTTGTTTTTTTGTTGTTGTTGTTTGGGTTTTTTTTCTTTTTTATCAGATACAGTACTACAAGAAGTTTTGTTAAACTTCTTCTGCTTTTTCAGCAGTTTTATTCCAGGAGATGGATTATCTAATCTAAATTCATACAGATTGAAAAACCTGAAAGTCTTTCTTGATATCTGATCTTGATGTATGCACCAGCTACATCCCAGTTTTGTATCAAGCCAACCCACTGATGTATAGCTTCCATTCCCCATTTTATTTGTGCTGTTGTTTCTATATTTCAATAAGTGTGTAAGTGATAGCAAAGCTGTTGCACAAAGAAAGTTGGAATATTCTTAAATGAAGAAAACTTCCTTTTTAGGTTCTGGAATTTATGGCATCCATCAATTTAAAGCTACCAGGCAGAAGCTGGAGAAGGAAGGAAAAAGAGAAAGAGAAAGGGAAACATCTCTCCAGAGGCCAGGTCAGAAGAGCAGCAATAGGGTCACCAGACAAGCATCCTTCGGGCATCCTCTCCAACACACCAGGTGGTGATGACAACGAAGATGATGATAAACGATGATTTTTATTTTTTCTCTCTAGTACAATTACACTTTTCATTGAGATGCCCTCAAGCTCCCCAGTGGTAGTTTCTGTTTATGACTGTATTAGTGCTGGTTGGAGAAGCTTAATTAGATGTGGGTGTTGCGTGCTAATTGATTGTTAAGCTTTGTGCATGTATATTAATAAGGTAATATGAAAAGGACTATTATCTTGTTATCTACTAGGATCTATTTATTGTAATATGAATTTATAGACTAAAAACTGAAAGGTGAATGGTGAAGGCATCTTAGCATGGAATTATAGGCTGAAACTTCAGGCAAAAGGGGTGAGAAGACAGCGAAAGAGAAGGGTGGTGATCTATTCAAGCACTAAGTGGAATATAGCAGCTTAATTCCATTGTATACAGATGGAAATTCAGTGCTTTTGAGATGTTTAGGGTATTCTAGCTATTTCAGAAGAGCACGGTCCTCCTATAGGTCCTACATCTTTTCTATTAGCCCTGTGAGGGTATTTCATATAGTCTAGGGAATGTGAAATGTCACTTGATGTCTTTGTGTGAGTAGCCAAATTGAGTTGTAGATAGTTGTCTTCTGGATAATTAATGTTAGCTAAAATGAGCTCTATTGTCAATTTTCTTTAGTTAAAGAGAAAAAGACTTTGTCTTCCAGAAGACAACACAGTAGATTTATGTGCTTATGAGCCAGGCCTCTTTTCTGACTGCTTATGTTGCATGCGACTGCCACACTCCACTGACTAAAGATGGAAAATAAAAGAGTAATTCAATTTTAAATATTGGTGCTTAAGTGCCACTTTTGATGCTACAGGGTATCCTGTCTGGTCTCCAGGCTGGAGATGAAGAATATCACGGTTTCCTACAGAACCTGTGTAATATCTGTTACCATCATGCAGAGATCTCAAGTAACATTTGCTGTTTCAGGACTTCAGCTTTCTAACATTTACATTAGGTCTGCAAGTTTTTGTGAGTTGAAATACAATGTCTGCAAAAGTAACATTCAACTTTTATATTATCTTGTACTGAATACTTTTAACAGAGAACTCCCATTGTTATTTACAAAACTAATTCAAACTGGCACCATCACACTGATGGAAAATTGGCTGAAGGACAATCAGCAAAGTTATGTTAAATTGCAGTGGCCAAAGAGCTGTAGCCAGGATTGGTGTTAGGCCCGGTTTTATTTAGCAACTTTATTTCTGCTTTGGATGGAGGAGTAAATGGCATATTAATTAAATTTTCAGATTATATGAAATTGGAATGTATTGCAAATATCATTGTGGATAAAGGAATAACATAAGAAGACCAAGGGAGGTTAGAATTATTGGCAGGAAATAAAATGATATTTAGTCTTGGGAAATATGTGAGCTGTACATCTGGGGAACAACAATTCAGAGAGACCATCTGAGGGAGGGAGGAAATTTTGTTGGCAATAAAGGCTAGGGTTGAAGAGAATAGCAAACCAGATGTGAGCCTCAAGGTACTGTAGCAACCAAAAAACCAAAGCAACAATGAACTACAAAAATAAAGATGTTTGGAAATAAACTTAGATACTCCTTGCCTTTTGGTGTCAGAAATTAGTTATTAAAACACTGAGCAGACTGTGATTCTTTATAATGAAGAATAGTTTGACAAACTGGAAAAATTTAGAAATGAAAAATAAAACCAATTCACTGTCTGGAAGAACTAATCAGAATATAAAAGAATAAAAAATTCTGCGTACTGTAAACTTGCTACAGGAAATTGCTAATGAGCAATTTGAAATATTTGAAGGGTACAAAAACTGAAGGATAAAAGCTATAAACAGGAAAATTAGATGACATTTACTCAAAGAAAAATCAAGCTGTGAAGGTGACCAGCACATTGTAGAAGCATATGTCTGTTTTTGAACTCCTCATCTGTAGAGATAATTGCATACAGAGTTCCTCCGGTTAATGGTGAATTTCACCCAAT